>NC_142936.1:80725585-80755585 GCF_046866305.1 Octopus bimaculoides | reverse complement strand
CCTGTATATATATATATATATATATATATATATATATATATATATATATTTATATATATATATATATATATATATATATATATATATATATATATATATATATATATATATATATATGTATGTATGTATGTATGTATGTATGTATGTATGTGTGTATATGTGTGTAACACACATATGTATACACACATACACTTAAACACATTCGTCTGTCTGTTTGTCTTTCCGAACATGCCTGAGTGTGTGTATATGTGTGTGTGTGTGTGTGTGTGTGTGGTTTATTTTTGTGTATACCTCATAAAGGTAGAACGCGGAAGAATCACATATTTCTATATGTGTAGGTGCGTACATGTATGTGTGTGTGCGCGCGCGCAGAAGTGCGCGCGCGCAGAAGTGCGTACATGTGTGTGTCTCTGTGTGTGTAAGTGTGTGTGTATGCAAATGTGAAACCAAACCCAAAGTTAGGTAGCATGTTGGTTGTTTGTCTTCGCCAACACTGTCGACTCCTCCTTTTACACGTTGACAACGATTAAACCATTCTCAAACAGCTTCATTACTGAAGTAATAAATAACATACAGGCCTAACACTCAGACGAATGTAATCTCGTTGTTAAATTAGTCCCACGAGGGCCTTTTCGCAAGCTTCAAATGAGGCTCGAACTCACTCTCGTCTCTCGCCCCCCCCCCCCCCCGAACTAGCGATAATACGTAGTAAATTGAAAGCTACATATTAAAATCTACATTACTTAGATTATTTCGGTAAGTTTCGGCCGAAGTTGGCTCAGGCCATGTCTAATTTAATAGCGCCACCTGGACGTAGACAATTATATACTTCGGCCACAAACTTATTTGCATAATGGTGCAAGAGTCATATCACCGTCGTTATCATCATCATCATCATCATCATCATCATCATCATCATCATCATCATCATCATCATCATCATCATCATCCAGACCTCCTGGTACATCATCATCATCATCGTCGTCATCATCGTCGTCATCGTCATCATCATCATCATCATCATCATCATCATCATCATCATCAACCTCATCGTTACCTTCGCTATTGTCATTTTTGTCATCACTATCTTCTTCAACTCCCCACTCACCCCTCTCTCTGTCTTTTTCTTTCAGATCTGGCGACGGTTGGGCCCTGCCAGATTTTGATGCTCAAGACATGACGTATGCCCCAATGTGTGCCCCGACGTGTGCCCGTGAGACTACATTCTAGTGGGGAACAAGAAACCAAGGAAGAAAGATTTATAGCTGTGACGTAACTAGAATGTATGCCGTAGGGGGCAGCCCTTCAGTTTGTCACTTCCACTCACTGGAACCCTACTCTCTACACATGCTTATACAGCGGACCGCAAAAGAACCGCCCCCACCCCATAAAGGCGTCGCCAGGGGCAGACAGCCCTCGCTCCTTCACCCATCCTCGCCACAAGCCAAACTAATGAGTTATAGATTAGATTCAGTAAGAACGTAACGTCTTTTCTTCTTTACACTTTTTTTTACTTGTTTCAGTCATTTGACTGTGGCCATGCTGGAGCACCGCCTTTAGTCTAGCAAATCGACCCCAGGACTTATTCTTTGTAAGCCTAGTACTTATTCTATCGGTCTCTTTTGCCGAACCGCTAAGTTACGGGGACGTAAACACACCACCATTGGTTGTCAAGTGATGTTGGGGGGACAAACACAGACACACAAACATATACACACACACATACATATATATATATATATATATATATATATATATATATATATATATATATATATATATATATATATATATATATATATATATACATATATACGACGGGCTTCTTTCAGTTTCCGTCTACCAAATCCACTCACAAGGCTTTGGTTGGCCCGAGGCTATAGTAGAAGACACTTGCCCAAGGTACAACGCAGTCGGACTGAACCAGGAACCATGTGGTTGGTAAGCAAGCTACTTACAATACAGCCTAGCAAATTGTCTTGAAATTGTCTTGGTTGATAAATTTAGGGGTTTTTTTTCTTTTATCAGAGTTGTTGATGTTGTTGATGTTGTTGTTGTTGTTGTTGTTGTTGTTGTTGTTGTTGATGATGATGATGATGATGATGATGATGATGATGATGATGATGGTGATGATGATGTTTAGATCTAGGTCGTCGTTGAGATCAAGCAGACGTATGATTAAAGGTGTTATATTCATCTTCGTGTCTTTTGTTTTTCAGTTCGCATATATACACGCGTGCGCATACCCGCCGCACACGCACATACATACGCACACACATGCACGGAAACACAAACACACGCGAGCACGTACACACACGCACACACACACACACACGAATGAATGTTAGCAAATATGTCCTTTGTCAGTGTTGACCCAGCGGTCACGAACAAATCTTTTTTTATGATCACACGAGATTATTTGTTTATGTTTGTATTGAATCATTTCCTTCCAAACCGTGTGACGTGCGTGACACATTTTGAGAAGGAGTGCTTTAAAATTTACAAGAGAGAGGTTTTAACCTGGAAGTGTCTGCACCACTCGGGAATGCGAGAAGACATTTTCAGAGAATACAGCAATGATCGAGAGATTATAACTTTAATAAATCGCTTTTCAGAACAAGCAGTGGCTGTGTGGTAAGCAGTTTGCTTACAAACCACATGGTTCTGAGTTCATTCCCACTGCGTGGAACTTTGGGCAAGTGTCTTCTACTATAGCCTCGGGCCGACCAAAGCCTTGTGAGTGGATTTGGTAGACGGAAAACTGAAAGAAGCCCGTCGTATATATGTATATATATATATATATATATATATATATATATATATATATATATATATATATATATATATATATATACATGTGTGTGTATGTTTGTGTGTCTGTGTTTGTCCCCCCAACACCGCTTGACAAACGATGCTGGTGTGTTTACGTCCCTGTAACTTAGCGGTTCGGCAAAAATGACCGATAGAATAAGTACTAGGCTTCCAAAGAATAAGTCCTGGGCGTAATACTTAGCGGTATTTCGTCTGTCTTTATGCTCTGAATTCAAATTCTGCCGAGGTCGACTTTACCTTTTATCTTTTTGGAGTCGATAAATTAAGTACTAGTTGCGTACTGGGGTCGATCTAATCGACTGCCCCCTCCCCAAAAATTTCGGGCCTTGTGCTTAGAGTAGAAAAGAATACAAAACTAACTTTGTTGCATTAAGTACACCAAAATCTTTATTATTCTACAGTCCCGTGTGTGCTTCGTTCTTTTTTCGAAGATAAATTAGTTGTTGCAAAAATTGACATTTTCATGATCAAATGTGATATAAATTTTGTAACTGGTAATCAATCATTACTCAAACATTTCTGAGTGATGAAGAGTGAGGGTTATGGAAAACGGTTGGGAACTATTGTTATACAATAACTGATAAAGTTGCATGTTTTGGTTATCCTTCTTAATTGCTCATTTCGGGAACGAAGCCCCGAGTCAGGTTCAAATATATCTTTCCTTTTATTCTTTTATTCCTTTATTTTCTTATTGTTTCAGTCTGCTGCCATACTGGAGCACCGCCTATATATATATATATATATATATATATATATATATATATATATGGCGTTAGGAAGGGCATCCAGCTGTAGAAACTCTGCCAAATTAGATTGGAGCCTGGTGTTGCCATCCGGTTTCACCAGTCCTCAGTCAAATCGTCCAACCCATGCTAGCATGGAAAGCGGACGTTAAATGATGATGATGATGATGATGATGATATATATAAAGCACCGTCTTTATATATATATATATTCAAATATATCTTTTCTTTTACTTGTTTCAGTCATTGGACTGAGGCCATGCTGGAGCACACCTCAAAGGGTTTCAGCCGAAGAAATCGATCCCAGGACTTATTCTGTGTAAGCCTAGTACTTATTCTATCGGTCTGTTTTACTGAACCGCTAAGTTATGGGTAAGTAAACAAACCAACACTGGTTGTCAAGCGATGAGAGGTGGGGGGGGGGAAACAGGCACACACACACAATACATACATACATACATGATGATGATGGCCGTCCACTCGTGACCGAGGAAGACCATTGCCGACCTTCAGGAACATTCTGCGCTCTAGTACTAACTTACATTTTGCATTTGCGGCTCCGTTGGTGGCTAATGAGCCCTGCTCTTGACAAGCATACACGACTGCAAACATTGCAGACCAAGCTTTCCCCATTCACTATACAAGCCGTGCGCTTTCTCGCAGCTCGCTTAAGTTCTTCATGCTGGATACGTGCTCTCTAAAAAAGTGTTGATCCCCTCCTTAACCTGCTTCCTTCATCTGTGGCGATGACAGGCATTGTTCTCCCAGTCAGTGTCCTGCATATCACAAGACTTTAATGAGGACTTGACACAGTCATACATACATACATACATACATACATATATACATACATACACAAACTGCCTCAACAAAAACCTGGAAAAATTAGGGTTCTCAAAACCTGAAAGAAAAAGGCTGATTAGAAGACTACAGATTCAAGCCATCAATGGAACTGTAAAGATATGTAAAACTTTCCAAAAATTTAGCACATAAATACATATGCATGCATCTAGACATAAAAACGCATCCATAAAACAAACATACAAATCTGCGCATACACTAACACTAAATACTGCACACACACATATGCACAAATACCTAGATGATGTTGATAAAAGTTCCAATGAAGGAGCCTTGAATCTATGTTAGAGTCCGGCTCTTTCTCTATGGACAAGAAATACAGAAATGAAACTGATTGATAACATACATATATACATACATGCATACATATACACATACACATATGCATAAATGACACATACATATATACACACAAGCGCGCACACACACGTGCACACAGACACACACACACACACAGATATAAGTCAGGCTTCGCCACAGTTTTCGTTTACATCGATCGGCCCAGGTCAATTGTAGAAGAAACTCGTATCTAACGTGTCGCACAATGGGGCTGAACCCGAAACCTCGTGACTGCAAAGCGGATTTCTTAACCATACTTGACTGAATTTTACAATGATACTAAACACATAAATACAACTCCGAATACTTATCTATTTATCAAGTACACTATGTTGGTAGGTTAGTAAGCATTTTAGTAAAGTAACTAACTGGAAATTAGCGGCATATAAGGGAAGCCGGATGGGTGGGGTCAGTTGCTAGAGACCTCCACCACTGAACGCATGTGTAAAGGAACGCGAAATTTCCTCTGCTTTATTATCATCCCTGTTGATTAAATTAGCAGGGGTCAACTAAAGTATCTTGGTTCCCGGGTGCCGAAAAACCTTTTTATATCAGTGTTAGGAACCGAAAATGAAACCGAATTGCGCATTCGACAATTTGCACACTTAACTCCACCATATTGACACAAGTCAGCAGGTGAGCCTTCTATTGTCTCCTACGATGCAAAAGATAGCAGCCAAATCACCTACAAACTACATCCTACCGCAATAAAAAAAGTTAATAACTTAAAGACACATTTGCATGACCCAGATATGTTGTCTGGAAAATAAGAAAGAGGTGGGAAGGTCACGAATAGAATGTCATTCATCACTCAGTTTGCTTAAACAGGACTGACCTAGAGCTAAACAATAGCAACAACGAGGGAAGGACAACGTATTTTTCTTAATTTGTGCCACCTATCAATTGGTAGTAGCAATGCTGGGGCTTCGCCATCATCGGTACTTATGGGTCTTCCGTCGGCTGCTAGGATGAGCATTCACTTATCCGTTCAACTGAGTTATCTGGTCGCTATGTTAACATGTAAGTGGTTGAGTGTTCCATATATCGCAGGAGTGGCTGTGTGGTACGTAGCTTGCTTACCAACCACATGGTTCCGGGTTCATTCCCACTGCGTGGCACCTTGGGCAAGTGTCTTCTACTATAGCCTCGGGCCGACCAAAGCCTTGTGAGTGGATTTGGTAGAAGGAAACTGAAAGAAGCCCGTCGTATATATGTATATATGTGTGTGTGTGTGTGTGTGTGTGTGTGTGTGTGTGTGTATGTTTGTGTCTGCGTCCCCCCAACATCACTTGACAACCGATGCTGGTGTGTTTACGACCCGTAACTTAGCAGTTCGGCTAAAGAGACCGATAGAATAAGTACTAGGCTTACAAAGAATAAGTCCTGGGGTCGATTTGCTCGACTAAAGGCGGTGCTCCAGCATGGCCGCAGTCGGATGGCTGAAACAAGTAAAAGAGTAAAAGAGTATATATATATATATATATATATATATATATATATATATATATATATATATATATATATATATATATACATATACATATATATACATGTGCGTGTGTGTGTGTTCAAACATAGCATTTCTGTGGCTAAATTATGCAATACGCCATTTTTAAACTCTTAAAGAGGATAGGACATCATTTGAAAGATATTTAGCGGCTATTTCTTGCAGGTCGAATAACTGTACGGGAGCTCTCACGTTGATTTAAACGCAGTTTTACTTTTCTTAACCGTATCAATAAAATTTCTAAACAAACTTATATATGTCTTTAAACATATTTTTAGCTTCACGATAAGAAAATATACACCGTTATAGAAACACAATGCCTTTCTCAACAGCCAGGATAAAAGATCGACTAGATTAATCGATCACTTCCAGTTTTCATTGAAGCGTCCGTCGAGAACACAAAATACAAAGCAGATCTAGGCAGGAAAACATTAATGAATAACACAAATATATTCTATACATATTTTTTCACAATAGTCGGAGATAGATCATGAAGATAACACTGACAATATATCACGATGCTATATTAAATACACTGTCAACATTCATTAGTCACAAACAAAACTAATGACTTGGCTTACAAAGCTAACGGTCGTTCAAAATTCGACTTCCGAAGGTAATGTCGTGGCTAGTTATAGTGACTCTGCCAACTAAAAAAAGGCAGCAACACACACCAATATCACTTCGTCCTGAAGATGAGACTATGAAAGCCTAGAATCGTTGATGATGGATGTAGGGACTTTATGGTCGCAAACAGACTGCAAGGAACTCTTTGGAATATAGGACAGAAATCTTGATTTAAAAAGGCTAAAATTAGGACAATCATACAAACATACATACAGACTGACAGATAGTCTGAGAGAGAAAGAGGGAGAGAGAGAGAGATGGAGAGAGAGAGAGAGAGAGAGAGAGAGAGAGAGAGAGAGAAGGAATGTTTCTCATTGAAGAATGCGAACCTGATATATTTTTGTCATACATGAAGCAGGGTTACACAAATGATGCAGGTTTTCGTTCCATTGCCTTTTGATCGACTGGATACTTCAGTGGATCAAGAACATACATAATATAATGTAATATAATATAAATTAATATAATGTACAATCATGGAAAACTCATCTAAAGCACTCGGACCTTCCTGGCAAACCACGGGACAAAAAGTTATCTGATTACTGACCTGAATATTGTATGTGAGTCTTCCATGTTTGTATAATATATTAGAATATAGTCTTCTATCTCAATGATATTCCCCATACACACACATATGAATATATATATATATATATATATATATATATATATATATATATATATATATATGTGTGTATCTGAATGCATGCATCCATACATATATGTATATGAATGCATGCATTCATACATATATACATACATGCATTCATACACATATAAATATGCATACATACAGACAGACATCCGTACGTACATATATACTGTTTACTGTTAGATCTATTAGATTTCAGTTCTCAATTTTTCATATTGCCATAATCTAGTTTTTTTTTTTTGTTTTTTTTTTTTTTTGTTTTTTCAATCCTTAATTTTGAATTTAAATTCCATATTCTATTGCCTCTGGCTTTTGAAAATTCGATTTTTCCAAGTCGATTTCGATTTATGGAAGAGTTAGTTTTACCATTTGAAATTCCAATCTAAAAAACAAAAAATGAAAATTGTTTTCAATTGACACCCCCTACTCAAAGTTTATTTCCAAGTCATCGCACTCCATGTGTTCCACTTAGTATCTTTAGTTTTATCTCCTTTCCCTCATTCTTCAAAGAAAATTATTGCCAAGAATTTGGTGAAAACGCAAAACGGTAAACATATCAATTAGAAAGCTATGTAGAGAAGCGCTATTTAATGATTTGTGTAGGACGCTTCTTTAGTTGGGAAAGACTGGAAAGCATTAGTCTTTATTACGAATGTTGGATCTGAAATGTAAACAAATGATTCACATGCTCGACAATGAGCAACGAGTTCTTCAGATTCGAAAGAAATGAAAGAGTTAGACTCTTTAAAAACTGATGTATTCTAAGTATATACAAATGATTCACCAGCTTCACGCAGAGGATCGGATAATAATAGGTTCTGTCCTAATAAGAGAAATAACTCTTCATAGAGTGGGAAAGATAGGAAGTGGTCGATTCTTTCGTGACTAGTAAATTACAGTTATAGACATACCGCTTCCTTGACGCAGAGGAAATAATTTAATGAAGTCAGCGACAGCCCAAATAGGGAAATTGCCGTATGTGCCGCTGTATAAAACACACTCACGTAAAAGACGTGCTCCTATTTTACAAGTATACTTTGTGGGGATAAGATTTAATGTGTTTAGTCATAGGCCCAGGTATGGCTGTGTGGTTAAGAAGCCCACTTTGCAATCAAGTGGCTTCGTATTCGATCCCACAGCGCGACACCTTGGGCGAATATCTGCTACCAGAGCCGCGAGTCGATGAATGCCTCCTGAGAGAATTTGGTTGGTAGAAATTGTATAGAAGCTCTTCAAGAAGCTTGCTTCCCAACCACATGGTTCCAAGTTCAGTTCCACAGCGTGGCACCTTGGGCATCGTCTTCTGCTATAGCCTCGGACCAACCAAAGACTTGTGAGTGGATTTGGTAGACGGAAACTGAAAGAAGCCCGTCGTATATATATATATATATATATATATATATATATATATATATATATACACAGATATATATATATATATATATATATATATATATATATATGTGTGTGTGTGTGTGTGTGTGTGTATGCGTGTCTGTTTGTCTCCCCCCTCCGCCATCGCTTGTCTACCGATGATGGTGTGTTTACGTCCCCGTAACTTAGCGGTTCGGTAAAAGCGACCGATAAAATAAGTACTAGGCTTACAAAGAATAAGTCCTGGGGTCGATTTGATCGACTAAGGGCGGTGCTCCAGCATGGCAGCAGTCAAATGACTGAAACAAATAAAAGAATATATACACGCAAGCGTGTATGTATGTATGTATGTATGTATGTATGTATGTATGTATGTATGCGTTTATGTTTGCCCGCCACCATCGCCATCACTTGACAGAATAAGTACCATACTGGAATCGATTTGATCGACTACACCCATGAAGGCGGTGCCCCAGTATGGCCGCAATCTAATGACTGAAACAAGTAAAAGATAAAAGGTACGCTTATTGAAAGATATCTTTAAATGGTTTTATAGAGGAAAATTTATGATTCTGTGCAGTGACTGTAAACTAGAATCGTATCAGGACAATTACCCGACCCCGACGACAACAACCCCCTAGGACAATTACCCCCGTTGGTTAATTACCCTCTTTCCAATATATTAAGAAGTTTTAAATCACCATCTGTTGTCCTCAAGGGTAATTGTTCTTGGAGAGTTATTGTCCATGGTGTGTAAATGTCCTAGACTCACTAGGATACAGTATGGAGCCATAAATTTATCATAAATAGATTACGTTATACGAATACAGGTATTTCAACTCTCAGCCGAACTGTATAGTTGTTTATATCTTGGTCAGGAGAATTGCCATCATACTAGATGTACAACTCGTATTACTGGTCCTTAGTGTTTTATGTGACCGTGATCAGCGTCCCCCCCCCCTTCACCACCACCAGGTTGGTACGCCTCTGTTGTGCTTTCGTTGTCATCCATTCATTGCAAATAACTTACAGGCAGAAGAAAATTTAATATTCCTTTCGTGTGTTTCTTGGAGAATTTTTTTTTTTTTTTTATTTTATTTGGGTAATTAAAAAATGTTTCGTAAAGGTAATACTGCCATTAAATAACGTAAGACATATATCAGGTGTGAGTTACGGATGCTGAAGAAGACGTTATAATGAAATGATGTGACTGCCTCATAACTGTCGATGTACTGTAAGAAACTTTAGGTAAGCTTGTACTAACAGCCTGTGACAATTTGGCTTGTTTCCAATATATTATTTTTAGTAACAATGAAGGCGGCGAGCAAGCAAAGTCGTTAGCGATTTGGGCAAAATGCTTAGAGACTTCCTTCCGGATTTATCTTCTAAGTTCAAACTCCGCCGAGGCCGATTTTGCCTTTCATCTTCTCAGAGATCGATGAAATAAGCACCAGTCAAGCACTAGGGTTGATATAATCGACAAGCTCCCTCCTCAAAAAAATGTCAGGTCTTGTGCCTATAGTGGCGGCGGCTGTCTGTCGTAGGCCAGCGCTGACTGTTCTGTTCAGACCACTTTTCTGAACGAAACGCCTTGGATGGCGAGTAACACAGTTGGCTTGTCCCCACCCCCAACCAGACTCCCTCTCTCTCCCCCTCTCTCTCTCTCTCTTTCTCTCTATCTCTCTCTCTCTCTCTCTCTCTCTCTCTCTCTCTCTCTCTCTCCCTCTATATCTAGGCCTCCACGTCAGGTACCAACATGGGCTAAGTCATAATGGCAAAGATAATCAAAAGCAGTAAAAGGTAAGAACGCGGCATTAGAAGTTGCAAAGCTCAGGTGTTCATAAAACTGATGTTAAAATATAGATTCTGTAATATTAAGAAAGTGATACATTCTATCTTTTGGAGACGATGATAGGTTTTCTGGGGTTTTTTTTTTCTTTTTTGTGTATTTCTTTACAAAATAAGCAAACTAGGATTAGTGGAAATGTGTAATTAATCTTAAACTGATCAGCAGTTGATTATCATCTCTAACTACATTCTAATATCATGGAGGCGCAAAGCTTAGTGGTCAGGATGTTGGACTCATAATCGTAAATTTGTGATTCAATTCCTGGACCGGTTGATGGTTGTGTTCTTGAGTAAAACACTTCATTTCACGTTGCTCCAGTCCACTCAGCTGCTAAAAATGAATTTTCTTCCGAAGGACCGGCATCCAGGGCGGAATATATACGCCAGGGAAATCAGGAAACCGGCCCTCTGCTCCTAAAGAAGTAATGTGGACAGACCACATCCTTACTTCTTTATTGCCCACAAGGGGCTAAACATAGAGAGGACAAACAAGGAAAGACAAAGGCATTAAGTCGATTACATCGACCCCAGTGCGTAAGTGGTACTTAATTTATCGACCCCAAAAGGATGAAAGGCAAAGTCGACCTCGGCGGAATTTGAACTCAGAACGTAACGGCAGACGAAATACCGTTAAGCATTTTGCCCGGCGTGCTAACGTTTCTGCCAGCTCGCCGCCTTGTGTCGACGAACCACATTCTAATATCGTCGTCATCAAATCAAAGCCCACGGGATTAACTTGGGCTTACGAGATGACACACCTCTACACATCTCGGTCCAGAACTTCAAAGCTTAGATCATCAGTACTGGCCTAAGTGAAGTCCTTTCTCAGCACGTCTACATTCGTTGCCTTCCAAGAACCACGCGTGAAATGATAAAGTCAGGATAGTGCATGGTGTGACTGACGAACTCCGATTCACATCGAATTTTTGTGGTTACCAACAGTACAACAGCGGTGATGTCAACACTTCATATTTTCTAACCGTTCGCCGTCCTGAGCCTTACGGAGCATTCTGGCTCAACGACTCTCCAGCTATTTCACCTGTGCAGCGTTTGTTATCCATTGACGAAAACTAAAGAGGCGGATGCGCTTTTTTTAAGAGCTTGTGAATATATTTCCTAAGGAAAAGATCTTAATATATACATGATGTAGCCGTGTTATTCGTTCACAGAGTAGTAAGCTATCGCATAACAAGAAAATATTTAAAGTGTTTCCTTTTCCTGTCTGAAATAGCCGTGTTACTGGATAAGGGAATAAACTTACTTCTCAAAAATTTATGAGTTAATAACCGCTTCAAATAATTTTGCTAGCTAAAGAATGACATTTCCTACAACATATTTCAGTTAATATAGTTCTTGTTGTAGGGCGGTGTGTTGGTAGAAACATAAGCACGCCGGCAAGCTAGCAGAATGGTTAGCAGGCCCGGCGAAATGCTTAGCAGTATTTCGTTTGCTGTTACGTTCTGAGTTCAAATTCCACCGAGGTCGACTTTGCCTTTCATCCTTTCGGGGTCGTAAATTAAGTACCAGTTGCGTACTGGAGTCGATCTAATCCCCCAAAATTTCAGACCTTGTGCCCAGAGTAGAAAAGAATATTGTTCTTATGTTCGTCTGTCTTTACACTCTGAGTTCAAATTCCGTCGAGGTCGACTTTGCCTTTCATTCATTCAGGTTCGTGGTAATTAAGAAGAAAGTAGAACGTTGCCATCAGACCAAAAACCTTAACCCAGATGCTTATAACAACAGAACGGATATGAGACATTTCGGCACAAGCGCTTTGGTGCCACTTATTGGCGTCGTTGATTCGATACTGGTTTATTTGTTGTCAAATATGTCAGTATCGAATTTGACAAGACATGTTCTTTATGTTTCTCTCATTTTACTATTTTTCTTTTTCTCTCCCCACTTCCATTCCCTCCTTTCCTCTGTCTCTCTCCCTCATTCTCTCTCTTTCTCTCGGTCTCTCTCTCTCTCTCTCTCTCTCTCTCTCTCTCTCTCTCTCCGATTATGTGTGTCAACATATTGCTGTTTATATGTATGAGGAGTAGGAAAGTATTTATGTCGGTTGAGTTCAATTAATACATTGTAATGTGTCTCTCTTTCCACCCCCACTCTCTCTCTCTCTCTCTCTCTCTCTCTCTCTCTCTCTCTCTCTCTCTCTCTCTCTCTCTCTATCTGCATGTGCATATATCAACACATGCTGCGCGTGCGCGCCTGTGTTTTTTGCCTCCAGCGCCAAAAATGTGCCGTCGCCAAAAACTAACCGACTGTCCACACAGCCGTGCCAAATTATCAGCGGCTTGACAGCAACGCCAAATTGACTCATACTATAAACGAACGGGCTTCGCTAAAACATCCGTCGACAAGTGATGATGTTAAACGACGCAACAGATGAACTCAACCACTCCAAAAGCAAACCAAATTAAACTGCATCGTCCTTGACAGCAACAAGTGAGAAAACGTAATTCACCAGTTTACCTCGTAGTATTTCAGACACCAGAAACTACCAAGTTAACATGCGCAAACAGGATTAGGCGGATTATGTTTTATCATATTTCTCGTAAGATAATCACACATCCGAGTTGTTTGGTTTTTTGGGTTTGAAGACTAGGTGCGAATATTACAGTACGGATTTTGTAATATGAACTGTTAATGAGAAGCTAATGTCTGATATCAGTTTGTGTGAGTTTTTTTTAAATTTTTTATTAATCTTAATTATTAATTTTATTTTATTGGTAATTTATATATATATGTATGTGTGTGTGTATACAGACATACTTATATATATATATATATATATATATATATATATATATATATATATATATATATATATATATATATTGCAGTTCTTAAATATTTCGGTTATCTTCGTGAAGCAATAAAGATTAAACAAATAAACAACAACAACAGCAACAACAACAACAATAATAATAATAATAATAATAATAATAACAATAATAATAATAATGATAATAATAATTACAATGATAATAATAATAATAATAATAATAATAACAATAATAATAATAATAATAATGATAAATTACTGGTGTACTCCGTATGGAGAGTTTTTAAAAAGTGTTAGAAATAAAAATTAGTAAAATATATAGTATTCTTTTACTTCTCTCAGTCATTTGACAGCGGCCATGCTGGAGCACAGCCTTTGGTCGAACAAATAAGACCCCAGGACTTATTCTTTGTAAACCTAGTACTTATTCTATCGGTCTCTTTTGCCGAACCGCTAAGTTACGAGGACGTAAACACACCAACATCGGTTGTCAAACGATGGTGGGGAACAAACACAGACACACAAATATATACATACATACATGTATACGACGGGCTTCTTTCAGTTTCCGACTACCAAATCCACTGACAAGTTTTTGGTCGGCCCGTGGCTACAGTAGAAGACACTTGCCCAAGGTGCTACACAGTGGAACTGAACCCGGAACCATCTGGTTGGGAAGCAAGCTTCTTACCACACAGCCACGCCTGCGCCTGAAGCCACTCCGATCTATATGTTTATATAAACGAAGTCGCGTGGCTTAATGGTCAGGGCTAGTCCGTCGCATGGTTATTCATTTGCAACTGAATGAACTGGTGCAACGTGAAATGAAGTGTTTTATTCAAGAATATGACGTACTGCTCTGTCCAGGAATCGAAACCATGATTTTGCAGTCGTAAGTACAACATCTTAACCACAAGGCCACATGTTTTTACCTTTTGTAATATATACAACTAGGGTTAAAATAATAGTAAGAATAAATATAGAGTGGTCATGAAAAAAAAAAGTTGTTCTATAAGTGGTGAGCTGGCGTCTTGAAATCCTAATTGTCTTCATTGGGTCATAATATATTAAATTAAATAAATAGGGCTCCTGTTTCTATTTGATTGTGAAAATCAACTGGAAGACGGTTATCTCATTCTAAAGATGCATTTAAGTGGTTTGATCAAATAACTGTTCGTTGAGAGATTAATATAAAAAGAGCCAGTTGAATGGGCTGACGGAAATATACGCAATCGTACCGGATGCTTTACGGTGTTTGTTCCAGCTCTGAGTTCAGATAAGGCGGATTGAAGGCTGAGTCTTTTGGTTTTATGTCCAATTGCATAGAGGGAACACTCTTGCGATATTACTGGCAGTACCCGGTTCTTTCTATTCATAAATGCACGGTGCGACAACTATGGAACTGTTAGATCAAATTCTTTATTGCAAATTGGTTGACTTGTTAGGGTAGTGGCTCTCAATCAATTTTTTAGCTATGAACCTCTTTGTCTTGTATTTTACTCGAATGGATCCTCATAGCCATACAGTTTTTTTTTTTTAATCTTATCATTACATTTTTATAACTGTATAAAAATAGAATAAAATATTCTGTGTATGGTAGAATTATAACCAATTTTTTTGCACATAATTTTAACGGAAAAAAATCGTATATGCATCCCGAAAATTGTATACTGACCCCCAGTTAAGAACCACTGCGTTTGAGTATTGAATAAAATACCTTACCGTATTCGTGATGGCTCTCAGCAGACTGAGTTCAAATCCCACCAAGGTCGACATCGCCCCCCCCCCCACACACACACACAATCTTTCGGAGCCGATAAATTAACAAAACAATAAGTGCTAATCTAGTTCTAACGGTGTTACTTCTTTGTTCCTGTCTAGAAGAAATCCGCTGTGCTCAGCTTTTGAGAAGAATAGGCACTGCTAGATTCAAATGTTCAAGACACGTCTTATGACACCATGGCACCACGAGAGTTTAGAACACTGGTTCTCAACCATTTTTTACTTATGAATCTCTTTGATTCCTGTTTCAGAGTACTGGACCTCCACAGCCATTCGATAAATATGAATAATTCCTACTGTACTGTTATAGTAAAATAAAATAAGTTGAATAAAGAAAATTTTAATATTTACTGTATTGTAGAAGTGTAAGTAATTGATTGCACATATATTTCAACAACAAAATTTTATATGGACCCCCAAGGGCCATATGGAACCCCGGTTGAGAACCACTAGTTTAGAGTGTAATTTAGAGAAAGATTTTGTCGCTATTTCTTATTTCTTTACTACCCACAAGAGACTACACACAGTGGGGACATACAAGGACAGACAAACGGATTAAGTCGATTATATCGACCCCAGTGCGTAACTGGTACTTATTTAATGGACCCCGAAAGGATGAAAGGCAAAGTAGACCTCGGCGGAATTTGAACTCAGAACATAGCGGCAGACGAAATACCACTAAGCATTTCCCCGGTGTGTTAACGTTTCTGCTAGCTCGCCACCCATTTTGTCGCTATTTCTAGCATGTTGTATAATCACTTAGAGTCCTCCCCATTTCCGTTGTGCTGAAGGCACGTGGTTTAGTGGTTAGGGTATTCAACTCCCGATTGTAAGATCGTGAGCTCCTGGCGGCACATTGCATCCTTGAGCAAGACACTTTATTTCCCGTTGCTCCAGTCCGCTCAGCTGGCAAAAATAAGTTGCTCCTGTAATTCAAAGAACCAGACTTGTCACACTCTGTGTCACGCTGAATCTCCCTGAGAACTACGTTAAGGATACACATGTTTGTGGAGTGCTCAGCGGCTTGTAAGTTGATTTCACGAGCAGGCTGTTCTGTTGATCGGATCAACTGGAACCCTTATCATTGTAACCGACAGAGAGCCAATTAGTTAGTTATTTCCGTTGCGAATACACTTTGTGTAGTATGTACTTATGTAATAACATAACATCCACAACAGATTCAGATTAGCTTTAAATACCAACACATCTACAGGATGGAGTCTTAAAACAAATGAATTTATTACATGGGACAGACATAGACACTCGCACATGTGAACAGGTTGACGCTAATAGTCGTACGTGTGTAGGTGAACGGAAGTAGAAAGACATATATATATTAGAAGCACCATTTAATACTACTTCTTCCACGAGCATGCTCACACCTTAAACATTAGTTTCTCTATCTCGTATTGCAGCAAATTAACACCTCTTGTTTATATTTCGTCTCATCTTTTTATAAGCGGACGTAGATAGATTGTGCCATTCGCTTTCTAATTCTAGTAACAACAAACCTTCACAACAAACATCTGTGATTACCAGTGCGTGTCTCCCGTACAAACCTCTTTCTCTCTCATATAAATATGTGGTGATTCACGTCGTCGTAACTACTCGAATTATGTAGGTGTGTGAGGTCTTTCATGCGACAAATAAAGGAAGAACTCTACTCTGATGCTTGTATTGAGTCGTTTGATTCACACTTTGTACAATTACCCATAATACACTTGGCCATAAATGTTTTCTACTTTATTTGTAATGGCCAAGTCATGTGACTGAGGCCACGCTGGAGCGCCGCCTTCTAAGGCCAGTCGAACCAACCGACCCCAGCGCATTCCATTTAAATTAAAGTCTGGTACTTATTCTATCATACTGCTTTTGCCGAACCGCTAAGTTGCGAGGACGTAACCAAACTAACGCTGGTTGTCAAGTTGTGGAGGGGAACAAACACATAGGCACACATACATACATTTATACATATATATATATATATATATATATATATATATATATATATATATATATATATATACATAGTAGAATAATTAAATAGAAAATCTTTGGTACGGTATTATATATTTAAAGAAAATGAATTGAAATGGCTTTTCTGATAATATTTCCATTTTAATAGTTAGATATGATTTATAAGCATCTAATTATTAAAGTGGGAAAATTTATCAGAAAAGCCATTTAATTTCATTTTCTTCAAATGTATATACTTACATCCATACATACCCAGAACCATGTGGTTGGTAGCAAGCTACTTACCACACAGCCACTCATATGTGTGTGCATATATAAATATGAGAGGCTGACAGAGAAAGATGTCAAGCTTTCGGCATAAAATCCTATTATTCAGAACGCATTGGTCAACTGTAGGCTATCGTAGATGATATTTACTCAAGATACTGTGCGATAGGATCGACTCCAAAACCCCGTGGCTGAGCATGATTGCTACTGATAAACATGAAATCCGGTACAACGATAGCCGGGTCATCGGCGGCTAAACCGGCACCTCTACTAGGCTTGTCTGGTGAGGAAGGTTGCTAGAAACCCAGAAGGACTAAAAACAAGACCACCCGAAAGAACAGATGAACCTACGTAGGATCAACGATTATCTAACAATAGCATGGACCCTCCGAAATTCTGGGTTGGTGTCCGGCAGGCTGGAAGCCACGGGGAGTGCGGCATCCCTCAGCTTTTGTTAATACATGTTTCTAGGAAAGGGTCACTCAGATGTACAGGGAATGGCGTTGAACATTTGTGGTATCTTTTGCTTGCGCTTGATCCTACGACCCATATTGAAACTGGATATCTTGACCCGGTTTGTCTCTGGATCATGTCACTAGGGTGGAGAGTATTTTTGAGGTGCTGTGCTTGCCCGATTGGACCTAAAATTTTAGGTTGTGCAGTTGCCGGCGAAGCGACTTTTCGATGCCCTCTTCGATAGGAGGGTGCTACAGTGAGCATTGAAGCCGGGTAAACCCGTCCGCGGGTACAATAACCTCATGCACGAGTACTGTCGGCATTTTGCATAGGCAATGATCAGTGATAGTCTTCCTCGATCGCGAGTAGACAGCCATTACAGATAGATAGATAGATAGATAGATAGATAGATAGATAGATAGATAGATAGATAGATAGATAGATGAATATATATATATATATATATATATATATATATATATATATATATATATATATATAAATATATATATATATATATATATATATATATATATATATACATACATACATATATATACAATTAGGGTATTGTAGTTTATCTCTGATGTCTCGTCTCTCTCTGAACTCGCCCCTTTTTCCCTTCTTTCATTTCTTTTGTTTATAACCTTACTTCTATGTCACAGTATCTCATACCCATACGCTTCTACACATTTCTGTCTTATTCTCCACATTCCTCATGCCTCTCCTTTCACCTTACACCCGCACCAGCTCCCACCTCCTCACATACATACTTTCCCCATATACATACACACACACTCACACAAACTCTCTCTCTCTCTCACACACACACACACACACACACATACATGTACACGCAAACACCTCACACCCCAAATAACATTACGCCTCCTGCAATTTCATACTTCTGCACACAAACACATACCCACAAACCCACCACACCACTTCCTTATATGCTCATATCTAAACACAGATACACCCTTATATTTGCACATACCCGACCACCTCCCCTCCTTAACTCCCATAGAACCGCTTTCTCACTTGGCTACTATTCCCCCACTGTTTGTTTTCTGTTGTTTTTTTTTCTTTTTTGCTGTCATCAACATTCTCTCTTTCACATAAACATCTATGCATTACTCTATTCTCTTGCTTCTGAAGAATGACTAAAGGCCGAAACGTTAGCACTCTTACCTTTCTATACGTTAAACTAATATAGTTTTTTTCTTTGTTTTTAAACTTTGCCTTCTTTCCTTTTTCGTTCATTGCACATACAAAATATGCGTGTGTGTGTGTGTGTGTAGATAGATAGATAGATAGATAGATAGATAGATAGATAGATAGATAGACAGATAGATAGATAGATAGATAGATAGATAGATAGATAGACAGATTGACAGATAGACAGATAGACAGATAGACAGATAGATAGATGGATAGATAGATAGAGAGAGAGAGAGAGAAAGAGAGAGGAGTTGTATATATCTGTCTCCTATCTCTCTCTCTCTCTCTCTCTCTCTCTCTCTCTCTCTCTCTATCTATCTATCTCTCTATCTCTCTCTCTATCTATCTCTCTATCTATCTCTCCGTATACACACACACACACACACAGACACACACACACACATAAATTAAGCAGAAAATGGAGAAAATTATTAATCAACAAACAAACTGACTATCATCGGTTATTACGATTGTATTATGCCAGTATAATGTATATGTTTATGAACGTGTGTGCGTGTATAAAGATAAATAGACACAGGGAGAGAGAGAGATAGATAGAGAGAGAGAAAAAGAAAGAAAGAGAGAGAGAGAGAGAGAGAGAGAGAGAGAGAGAGAGAGAGAGAGAGAGGGGGGGGAACTAATTTACATCAGTCTCCCTAAACGAAGGCCCCTCTAGGTTGTACAAACATCAATTTGTTTGTTTTAAATTATTTTATTTATCATTTAACGAGGTCTTCCCATCTGAAATTTTTAATGTTGTTATGACTTGAAGAAAAACCTGCAGTATACTGTGGATGATGAAATACTAATAATATGATAAAGTAAAGTGGCTACGAAAGGTTAAAATTTTCGCTTGTAAACATTAAATCATTTTAAATTAGACACTTTATGAACACGAATTCAAGTAGAAAAAGTATGCACAGAAACGCCCATGTGTATATACGTATGTATGTATAAATATGTGTGTGTGTGTGTGTGTCTGAGTGTCTGTGTTTGTATGTATGTACATACATATATATGTGTATGTATATATATATATATATATATATATATATATATATATATATATATATATATATATGTATGTATGTATGTATGTATGTATATGTATGTATATATGCACATATATATATACACATATAGATATACACATACATACATGCTTACATATTTTATTTATATGTATATATTAAGTACTTCTGTGCATATTTTATCTTCTTGGGTACGTATATATATGTACACACACACGCACACACATACATACATACATACACACATATAAATATATATATATATATAACTGTATGAACATATGTACGTATGAGTATATACATATATGTATATTCAATATATATATATGTGTGTGAGTGTGTGTGTGTGTGTGTGTGTATAGTGAAGGCGCATGGCTTAGTGGTTAGGGCATTCGGCTCACGATCGTAAAATCGTTGTGCCCTTGAGCAAGACACTTTATTTCACGTTGCTCCATTCCACTCAGCTGGCAAAAATGAAATATACCTGTATATCAAAGGGCCAGCCTTGTCACACTGTGTCACGCTGAATCTCCTTGAGAACTACGTGAAGGGTACACGTGTCTGTGGAATGCTCAGCCACTTGTACGTTAATTTCATGAGCAAGCTGTTCCGTTGAGCGTATCAGCTGAGACACTCGTCGTCGTAACCGACGGAGTGCTCATATATATATATATATATATATATATATATATATATATATATATATATATATATATATATATATATATATATATATATATATGTATACATATATATATATATATATATATATATATATATATATATATATATATATATATATATATATCTTATACCTACATATATATGTGTGTGTGTGTAAATGCATATGTCTACATATATATATATATAAACGTACACACATAAGTATCATGTGTATGTATGTATTTTTATATATTTATATATATATATACAGTAACATCGTCCTTCACATTACTGCCACGTTATGTTGGCATATAAACATTACTATCCGGTACTGTTACTTCATTTCTCTCGCTCAGAGATTTAAAACATGTTTTCTCGATACGAGATTCGCGACTGTGCGTCTCTTAAAGAATATATAGTATTTGCGAGTGGAGATAGCTTTCGTCACTAGCTGGAGATTGTCTCACACTGAGGACGGATAACATCCAGAAACCTAGGTTTGTGAGTATCACGTATGGCTAGAGATGGGAGCAATGACCTCCCTTGCAAATGCTATATAGGGACACAGACCGTGTGTCGTTAGCCAGCTGGAAGAGATATTTTCCTGGGGCTAAAACAACTGTGACATCGTCCTTTACAAGACTGCCACGTTATGTTGGCTTATAAACATTATATATATATATATATATATATATATACATATATATATTCTTTCATTCTATTACTTGTTTCAGTTATTTGACTGCGGCCATGCTGGAGCGCTGCTTTTAGTCGAACAAATCTAACAGGACTTATTCCTTTGTAAGCCTAGTACTTATTCTATATACATGTAAAGAGCTCTACTGGCTCCAACTAATGAAATGGTTGATAAAATCAATCATGAACTACTTCAAAAGTTAAAAGATACATCAGAAATTATTTTTCGATCAATTGACAACAGTCGATCAAGATCAGATAATTCAATACCCTGTTGAATTTATGAACACACTTAAACCCACTGGGATGCCAGCGCATAACTTGACACTAAAACTGGGTGCTCCCATTATGTTTCTTAGGAATCTTGACCCTTCCCACCTGTGTAACGGAACCCGCTTAATTGTTACTTCTATGGAGCTCCATGTCCTACAGGCAACAATTATAACAGGTAGTCACAAAGGAGAAAATGTCTTTATTCCAAAAAATCCTCTCATACCTACAGATGTTTCATTTGAATTTAAGACGCTTCAGTTTCCAGTCAAACTATGTTTTGGTATTTCAATTAACAAATCTCGGGGTCAATCCTTCAAGGTAGTTGGACTTGATCTCTCTACTTCATGCTTCTACCACGGCCAGCTCTATGTTGCTTGCTCGTGACTTGGAAGCGGCAAAAATTTATTCATTTCGATACCAGCCAAAATATTACACAATGAACATTGTTTACCCGGAGGTGCTTCAACATTGACAGATTTTCAGTTTGAAATTCTATAATCATTACAATTTAGATATTTTAAAAAATAAAATATAGATATTTTGAAATAGTTATGAGAATATATCTTTATATTTGGAGGCGCAATGGCTCAGTGGTTAGGGTAGCGGACTCGCGGTCGGAGGATCACGGTTTCGATTCCCAGACCGGGCGTTGTGTGTGTTTATTGAGCGAAAACACCTAAAAGCTCCACGAGGCTCTAGCAGGGGGTAGTGGTGACCCCTGTTGTACTCTTTCGCCCAAACTTTCTCTCACTCTTTCTTCTATGTTTTGGTATTTCAATTAACAAATCTCGGGGTCAATCCTTCAAGGTAGTTGGACTTGATCTCTCTACTTCATGCTTCTACCACGGCCAGCTCTATGTTGCTTGCTCGTGACTTGGAAGCGGCAAAAATTTATTCATGGGAGGAACACATACGCCATAGAAACCGGGAAACCGGGCACATGAGCCTGGCTAGGCTTTAAAAGGGCGCATGAATAAAAATAATCTTTATATTTATTGTTTACTAATTTGAATAAGAACAGCATTAACCCGAGCAACGCCGGGTCATTCAGCTAGCGTGTGTGTACATACATACATACATATATATATATATATATATATATATATATATATATATATATATATACATACATACATACATATATATATATATATATATATATATATATATATATATATAAAGTGTAGTATATTGCCACTTAAGTGTGGCTGACCCCTAGGGGTGGATGTTACTGTTGCTAGGGGTCAGCCACACTTAAGTGGCAATATACTACACTTTATCGTGCAGTTACTGTTAATACTTCATTTAGAGAATTAACATTGCTTATATATATATATATATATATATATATATATATAAATTGCTTTTGCGATAAAATCTATATGAAACAATAAAACGACGGCTGAAACGTCTTTGTTTTTTCGCTTTTCTTCTTTTTCTTTTCTCGTTTTCGTTTCTAAATTTTTTTTATGTCGATTCTCTGAAGCAATTGAAGATTTCTGTATCTGCTTCTTAGTTTAAATAAGAAAACCTCGCCTCACCTGATATATAAGGTATACTGACACTTATAACAGATGTAGGTTAGCTAGCAGTAAGAAGAAAGATATGCTTATGTTATCATATGCTATAAATTACATTCTTTGCTAAACTGCTGGAGGTGTGTTTGGCATTAAGCAACGGTAAAGAAATCCCGTACAGTAAAAACACTTACTTGCTTCTTTGTTGTATAGTTTTATTATCATCTTTATCTTTTTTTTTTTTTTACTTGTTTCAGTCATTAGACTGCGGTCATGCTGGGGCATCGCCTTGATGAATTTTTGGTGAAATGAATCGATCAGAATATTTGTTTTCTCTTTTTTTTGTTTGTTTGTGTTTTTTTTTTTTTGGGGGGGGGGTTAAGTCCGGTACGTATTCTATCGGTCTGTTTTGCCGAATCGCTAAGTTACAGGGACGTAAACACGCCAACACAAGCTGTCAAGTAGCGTGGAGGACACACACACAAACACACACGCGCGTATGCAGATATATAATATATAATATATTACACACACACACACACACACACACACACACACACACACACACACACACACATATATATATATATATATATATATATATATATATATATACTGTTGTATCTGGGAAGAGTCATTCTACTTTAGTGCCTTATTATTTAACACACGCACCGGTAAAGTTTCCTCTCATTTACTTATTTATTAATAAGGCACTAAATGAGAATGACTCGCCCCAGGCACAACAAAATACGCTTCAACACGCAAACCAAATCCCAAAACGAAGTATATATACATATATATATATATATATATATATATATATAAAAGGGTAAAGGATTATTAATTTATTAATAAATTAATAATTAATAATTTTTAAATAAGAACTTTTATATATATATGTGTGTGTGTGTGTGTGTGTGTGTGTGTGTGTGTGTGTGTGTGTGTATACGACAGGCTTCTTTTAGTTTCCGCCTGCAAAATTTACTCATAAGGCTTTGGTGAGCGCAAGGCTATAGAAGAAAACATTTGCCCAAGGTGACACGCAAGCTTCTTATCCCACTATCATAATCTTCATCATCTCCGCCACTGCCGCCGCCACAAAACCGGGTTCCTTATACACGTTAAAATACAGTATATGTCGTTAAACCCTTGGTGAGATCCAATGAAATAGATATCTCAACAGAAAGTATTTCACTCGGAAAAATGTACGGTTATATAAATTCATTCACTTGATTTGTTCATAGTGGTTTTTTAACCATATATCAGCCACGATAGAGCAGACATAACTATGATTAAAGACCATTTGAGTTCTTGACAATATTGTTTTCCTTCATGAACAGAGTACCATCAAACTGCATTATCCAATGTGTCCTCGTTATAACACAGTACGTTGAGGTTTGAGGGAGTTCGACCTATAATTTCTAGCAGGTCGAGCGACGGTTAAGAGGCTCCTCATTTCGTCTTGTCTATTCGTATTCATCATATACGGCGACGATATGCGGCAAAGATGTTGCATATTGGAATATAGGAGCCGGAATGACATTACAGTGAGCCGCAGTTCTTAAACTACACAGCTTATATACAGCTTAACTACACAGTTTATGTATTCGCTTATATAACGAAGAGAGAGTTTTAAAAATAAACTGAATAAACCACTATAATAATTATTTACTATAAAGACGATAAGAGTGAAGGTTTCGTTAAAAGATTTTATAAACTTTCTGTTTTCAGATTTCTACGACTCAGTGATTAAAGTTGTTTACTTTAGCTACACACACACACACACACACACACATATACATACATACATACATACATACATACATACATATATACATACTTACATACATACATACATACATGTATATATATATATATATATATATATATATATATATATATACACATATACCCTTTAGTCGAGCAAATTGACCCCAGGACTTATTCTATGTAAGCCTAGTACTTATTCTATCGGTCTCTTTTGCCGAACCGCTAAGTTACGGGGACGCAAACACACCACCATCGGTTGTCAAGCGATGTTGGGGGGACAAACACAGACACACAAACATATACACATATCTATATATACATAGATACACATATATACGACGGGCTTCTTTCAGTTTCCGTCTGCCAAATCCACTCACAGGGCTTTGGTCGGCCCGAGGCTATAGTAGAAGACACTTGCCCAAAGTGCCACGCAGTGGGAATGAACCACACAGCCACTCATACATATATAATGTACTCTCTATGTCTATATGTAGTTTCGTTATTAGTAGGATCAACAAAATATGTACTCCGTCCATCGAGCGATGGGTTTCATTAAAAATAAACACGTGAGCTACCATAAGTTTCATGCTCTGATCGTACAGTTGTCGGACGAGCCTGTATTGCATTCAGGCTCGAATGTTGACGCAGGTGTTACTGATTTTTTCTGATATTTCCTCGTACAACCTGTTCAGATCCCATTTCGAGGCTGCGGTGTCTTATTATCTTTTGATTTGTTTCAGGACAGTGGGCAATGAAGGAGGATGCCGAGATCAAATAGTTGTGCCAGTATGTGTATATGTAACATGGGTTCGATCTTTATGTTCGGTTATGGTATGGTGTTGGTGTCGCTGCTGTAAACATAGACGTCCTAGACCACATCCAGAAAAGAGCCACTCGACTTATTGGCATAAATTCACTCTAAGATACACTCCGGCTTCCGGTTTCCAAGTGAATCTTTTTCTCTCTCCCCTGCTCTCTCTCTCCCCTGCTCTCTCTCTCTCTCTCTCTCTCTCTGTAATTTCTTCCACTATAATAATGGTTTCTGTTCCTCCAAGCCAGCTTGATGCATGCCATCTCCGCACAGACATTCCTTACTCACTCGTCTCTCTCCCTTTCATCATCTTTGTTTTATCCTGCTTAGGTCACAAGCTAACCAATGTGCCCAGTCCTTCCTTCCTTCCTTCCTTTCCGATAACCTCGCCTCTACCCACCATTGGAATTCCCTTCCTGCTCATGTCTTTTCCCCACAGGGATATATTTGCAAGAGTTCAAGAAGGACATTAATGGCATCGATCACACCGGTTTAAGAGGGATGCAAAGACCTTCCTCCAAACCCAGCCAACAGAAATAAAAGACTTTGATGCTAACATCTTTAGGGCAACAAAAGTGTTATATTCTTCACAGAGTACAAATGGTACGGCATTCACGGCGCTGTTCAAGAAACGGGTCATGCATGTATATATATGTATGTATGTACATATATGTATACTTACGCATATATATATGTATGTATGTGTGTGTGTATGTATGTGTGTGTATGTATGTGTGTGTATATATATATATATATATATATATATATATATATATATATATATATATATATATATATATATATATTAACCAGCCGAAATTGCAAAGATAATCTGGAACTCGACTGAGGAAAGAAAACTCTGAATGACCCGTCCTTGTTTTCTTTGTATCGTCTATCTGGACGTTTTATTGTCTCTTTTTTGTATCACCTAACTGTCTGGATGTTTTGCGTTCTTGTCCTATTTTTATTTTATATATATATATATATATATATACAGCGGTGTACGTACACTTTGGTCTCGTATATGTATTATATATATATATATATATATATATATATATATATATATATAGTTGAAATTTACAGAAAAACAAAAAAACGAAGACAGGTGTTTAGACAACAAGCAGGTGTATTAGTTTGACGCTCGGGAAGGTGAGAAAGTCTTTTACGTTTCGACCCTACGCGCTTCCACAGAAAAGAACACAAAGAAACAAACAGAGAGAATTTTAAAAAAACACATGTGTATATACACATACTCACACACATACATACATACATACATACATTACATACATACATACATACATACATACATACATACGTGTTACGCCTTAGCCGTCCTAGCTTCTTAAATGAACGTTTCAAAAGCGCTCTTCTCATTCACATTTTTCGAACAAAGCTACGATAACGGCGCATCTTTGCAGCGTTGTATGCATTGAATAGAGTTGGCAACAAGTGATCATGGGAATTATGTTGTAACTGATAAAATCATTATCGACAGATGTGTATTTGTTTAACAGTTACCTCCTGGTTACTTTCATATTTTTGTTTCATGTGTTCGGCATCTGTGTTGAGTTATCATTTCTACATTATTACAAATATGGCTGCCATAGTTGCTGTAGGTTGTTTTTTTAATGTCTTCTGGGTTTCTTTTGTCTATTAATTTTTTTTTTTTTTTGCGGTATTCCATGTAACATATAAGTGTAATCAACTAATGCTAATATCTTATTATTATTATTATTTATATCTTATTATTATTATTCAGTAGTTTTATTTTTATAACGTGCTTTCACTTCACTACCGAGCGCAGCTATGTGCGCCTTGGGTATGTGCTGTGGTTTGCTGTGGTGCTCTTATGTTTACTGTATTGAAAGTGTTTTGCGTAGAATGTGTGCAGTACCCAGTAGTGCAATTTTCTGTATGTTATATATATTTGTAAGTCCTGGTGTTTTTGTTATGTATTTGTCTGATATTATTATTATTATTATTATTATTATTATTATTATTATTATTATTATATATAATTTTTTTCTTTTACTTGTTTCAGTCATTTGACTGCGGCCATGCTGGAGCAGCGTCTTTAGTCGAACAAATCGACCCCAAGAGTTATTCTTTGTTAGCCTAGTACTTATTCTATCGGTCTCTATAGCCGAACCGCTAAGTTACGGCCACGTAAGCACACCAACATCGGCTGTCAAGCGATGGAGGGCGGACAAACACAGACACACAAACACATGCATACACACATGTGTGTATATATATATATATATATATATATATATATATATATATATATATATATATATATATAAGAATTTAAGGATTGGAGAAAACGCATGTTATAATTGCATACTTTATTCCTACATATGTTTCAAAGGAATAAAGTATGCAATTATAACATGCGTTTTCTCCAATCCTTAAATTCTTAAATATACTCAAATAACCAAAATTTCAAGGAGTTCCTGCCTTAAAAACAGGAACTAAACCACAGTTATTTTGTGTTCTTTGCTACATTGGTTTCTATTAACCCATTTATTCTATCAGAAGAATTTTTATTCATTAAGATAGAAGAAATACACATAATTATATATATATATATATATATATATATATATATATATATATATATATATATATCCATATATATATATATCCATATCACGTCCTCACTTTGTTGTTTTTTTGTTTTTTTGTTATTGTTTATTTGAACTATATATATATATATACATACATACATCCTCTTCTTAGGCCGGCTAGCTGGCAAAATACTTGTCAGCGTTTCATCCATTTTTACGCTTAGCGGTATGTCGCCCATCGCTACCTTCTGAGTTCAAATTCCGCCGAGGTCGACTTTGTCTATCATCCTTTCTGGGTCGATGAAATAAGTAACACTTGATCACTGGTGCCGATGTAATCGTCTTCTCCCCTCGCCGAAATTGCTGGCCTTGGGCCAAAATTTGAAACCGGTATCTCTAGCTTCGTTTCCAGTTCTATATTTTATATCTTTATTGAAACGGCTCATCATTTTCTTGGAGTTGGGTGTACACACGCACACTCACAAACATTTCAATACATACAAACATATACATACGTATATGTGAGTGTTGTTGATTTAGGAATATACATTCTTTAACATAAATGTGTTGGTGTGGTTTAGTGTGTGTGTGTGTGTGTCTAATTATACACACATACAAACACACACACACACATATATGTATGTATATACATTGATACACATACACACATATATATATGCATACGTATACACAGATACACACAGACACGCACACAAAAGATACACACACATGTACACAAAACACACACACACACGTACACACCACAAACACACATATGCATGTATATATATTGATACACATACACACGCACACACGTACACACACACACGTACATACACACACGTACACACACACACGTACACACACACACACACACACACACACACACACACACACACGGCATCATATTTCGCTCTATTTTATCGCTGCACACCATATTGCCTGCGCCTTGACCTGGTCTTGCTAGTATTTGGGTGTGTCTCGAGCAGACAAGATAGAGTAAAATGGAGTAAGCTTATGACCGAGTTATCTGTATATGGTTGTGTCAAAAAAGCATATGTAAAGGAGTGTGTGGGTGTATGTGTGTGTATACATATACATATGTGTGTGTGTGTATGTATGTATGTATTATAGATGTATATGTATACGTGTATGTTAATAGATTATAGATATTCATGCGTTTGTGTGTGTGTATATATATATATATATATGGGAGAATGTACGAAAAAACAACAACAGACGAGGACAGGTGGTGTAAATAACAAAAGGATGTATTAGTATGACGCTCGGGAATACGGAAAGTCTTTGACGTTTCGAGCTACGCTCTTCAACAGAAAGAATACGGAGACAAGGAGAAAAACACGGAGAAAAAAAATTGAATAGTGTTCA
>NC_142936.1:80718085-80723085 GCF_046866305.1 Octopus bimaculoides | reverse complement strand
AGATCCTTATGACTTCAACAACATATATCTGTGTGTGTGTGTGTGTGTGTGTGTGTGTGTATGTGTGTGTACTGTATCTTTCTGCGAGGATGGAATGCTATGCCCATGACCCTTTTACAGGGCCTCCAACACTAGCAGGAGGGTGGATATGTGGCACCTGGTCCCAAAGCTTGCAAGAGTACGGGTTCCGCTTATAATCCCCAAAATACCAGGTGAGTACCGGACGACGAATTAACTCTCCCATTCAAAGTATATAGATGACGAAATATTCATTGGTTTCAAATTTTGGCACAAGGCCATCAATTTCATGAGAGTGGGTAATTCGACTACATCGACCCCGGTGCTAAACTTATACTTATTTTATTGACCCTGAAAGAATGAACGGCAAAGTTGTCGCCAGCGAGATTCGAACCTAGAAGTTAAAGATTCGTAATTTAAATCCTGGAAAGCTATACCATCGTATGAATCCACCGCTCGTAGGTGAAGAAATAACGGGTTTTTCGTTTACGCAAAAGACCTAAATGAAGAAGGTTTCAATCAATACAACCAAACCCAGTAATTGACCCTAAGAGGATGAAGGGTAACGTCGACATCGGTGGGATTTGAAATCGGGACGTAAAGCGTAGTTACTAAATATCACCGCCCTTAGATGAAATATGAAAGAGTAAACTGTGCTGGTTGAGCCACGGTCTTCGATCACAACTTGAAGACCGGTTAATTGGTCAAGTGGTAAAATGGACAATCGAAAGTAGCAGAAGGAGAAAACAAACAAGACCTAGGTCTACTCGGCTGAAAATGAAACAGGCAATAGTCAAGTCTGGAGAAAATACATGGAGGACCCCTTTGCATCAAATGGTTTGGGAGGCAGTAACGATAGCAGTTACAATATCACTGGTACTCATAGTTTATCGATCCTAGTCACGATTGCAAGACGAAACTAACCATAGAGGGATTTTGAATACGGACCGAGAAGATTGTATATGGCTAAATACTGTAACGTCTTTTATTAGAGGTGCACTAAGCAGTAATGCCCGAATGTACACGAAAATATCAGATATGATTGCACACATTGATATGAAACGTATTTCTTTAATTTAACCCATTACTTCCCATAATTCTATTAACTGGAATTTTTTAATGAAACTTTGATTTCTAGCATAAAACAGCCTTAGAAACACACTGGAATGATCAAAATAACATTTCAAAATAACATTTTAAATAGAAATAAACGAGATACTGGGTGAAAATTTAGCCAACCTCATTTGAATATCAGAGAAATATACCTAGTAGATATAGCAAAAAAGTTAGATATGTGTAAATATTGACAGATAATTACGAAATTTGTAATTTTTAAGTGATCTCATATGAGATCACTGGTAGGTAATGGGTTAATGCCACTCATCTAAGCGATTCAATTGATTCCAGTTAATGACTGGTAACGAAAGTAGAATATGTAAAATTAAGGAATGTTAAGTACGTACATGCGCACAACACCACGTTTAGTTTTGTTTTCGTAATGGATTAGTCGATTAAATTAACCCCAGTTCTAAACTGGAAGACTGAAAAGGAAAGTTGGAATTTTGAACTCAGGATGTAAATAATTGTAACCAAGGGTCTTCCAACAGGAAGACCGTTGATTTTTTACAGAGGTCCAAGGTCAATTCCCAGGGAAGAAGTGGATTGTATAATACGAGGATTATTTACGTGATCAATCCAGAGGGAACGAAACAAAATACGATTGTCCCGAGTGTGATTTAAACTAGAAACCGAGAGAGAAAGAGAGAGTAACAGAGAAAGAGAGGGAGGGGAGGAGGGGAGGATGAGAGAGTGAGGGAGAGAGAGAGGGAAAGAGAGTGAAAGAGAGAGAGAGTGAGAGAAACACAGAGATAGATAGAGTATCAAATTCTAATTTTACTGAAGATCGGTAATGAGAAACTTCGGGTAGCCACTCGAACATATCCTGCTTTGTGTGTGTGTGTGTGTGTGTGTGTGTGTGTGTGTGTATACACACATATGCATATATACTTATATATACACAAATATTTACATATATATATACACCGTATTTAATGGCCTATAAGACGCACGGGTGCGTAGGACGCATCCTATCCTAGGCTATACTTTTGTGAAATAAATTACCATTAAAATAATGTTTTAATTCCTCCATTTACTTGTATAACTTTATGTTATTACCGGTAATTATAAGCAATTCATTGCATCCACATTCGATATAAACATATAGCAGGCGATTGTTCACCAACAGATGGCAGCACACGTTTTGTAAACATACATACCGCTTTGAGCGAGTTTTGAGCCTACATTGAGTGCATTGAACGTCGGTGGGTTTTTAAGCCATTTTGGGGTAGAAACAAACAAAAAAAAGGTGCGCCTTATAGGCCATCAAATACGATACATACCGATCGGCAGACAGAAGGACAGAGACAGACAGACAGACAGACAGACGGATAGATAGATAGATAGATAGATAGATAGATAGATAGATAGATAGATAGATAGATAACGCTTAGTTTAGAATAGGGGCAGCTGATGAAGGAAATATTTTTTATGTAGCCTGTTTTCTGTACCCTGTTTATGTTCTGTTTTTCATTTTGTCTACGTTTTTGTGACGTCCCCTGTACCAAGATATGCATTTATATATACATGTAGATGTAGGTATGTACATACATGTACGTATATATGCATATACTCACATATCATTTGTATTATTATATATATATATATATATATATATATATATATATATATATATATATATATATATATACACACAAGCACATAGGCATATACACACGCACAGGCATACACATGCACACATGCAAAGAAACAAACAAACACAAGCACACACGAAAGCCTAAGTTTCGAGTAATATAGAGTGTAAATATTTATTATAGTGCTGAATGACAGTAGAGTGAGAGAGAGAGAAAGCGAGAGAGGTAAACTAAAATAACCGGTCTATCAGAACGCGTCTGATACTCTACGTTACTCTGGTCGGCGCTAATAACTGTTAATTAGCACAAGGAGATAGACACAATTGCACAACATGGTTTTCATACATACATACATACATACATACATACATACATACATACATACATACATACATGCATACATACATACATGCATACATACATACATGCATGCATATTTAAATACTCTTTTACGATTCTGTTTCAGTCATTTGACTGCGGTCATGCTGGAGCACCGCCTTTAGTCGAGCAAATCGACCCCAGGATTTATTCTTTGATAAGCCTAGTACTTATTCTATCAGTCCCTTTTGCCGAACCGCTATGTTACGGGGACGTAAACAAACACACCAGCATCGGTTGTCAAGCGATGTTGGTGGGGGGGGGACAAACACAGACACACAAACACACACATATATATACATATACATATATATATATACGACGGGCTTCTTTCAGTTTCCGTCTACCAAATCCACTGACAAGGCTTTGGTCGGCCCGAGGCTATAGTAGAAGACACTTGCCCAAGGTGCCACGCAGTGGGACTGAATCCGGAACCATGTGGTTCATAAGCAAGCTACTTACCACACAGCCACTCCGGTAAAAATCATTAATGATTTTATCAGGGGGTCAGCGTAGAAATAAAAGCCTTATAGGTATATTTTACAAAAATTTTAATAATTATATAAATAATTATGACAATGGATTGGCTATAAGACTCTCCACGCGAGTATTTTATTTTCTAAGTTTTAAGGTGGTAACAGCGTCTTTTGGCGTCTATTTTTCCAGCGTGTGGAGAGGCTTATAGTCAATCCCTTGTTATAATTATGTATATAATTATTAGAATACATACATACATACATACATATATATATATATATATATATATATATATATACATATATATATATATATATATATATATATATATATATATATATATATATATATATATATATATATATATATATATATATATAGTTATCGCCAAGCCAACATGGCAGTCCCAAAATTAGGAAGACTTAGAAATATTAATAACTATATATATATATATATATATATATATATATATATATATATGTCCTTGTTTAGCCCCTCTATGTTTAGCCCCTTGTGGGCAATAAAGAAATAAGAAATGTTGTTTCATCTGCCGTTACGTTGTGAGTTCAAATTCCACCGAGGTCGATTTTACCTTTCATCCTTTCGGGGTCGATTAAATAAGTACCAGTTAATGACTGGGGTCAATATAATCGACTTGGTGGTGGCGGCGGTGACGACGACGACGACGACGAAGAAGAAGAAGAAGAAGAAGAAGAAGAAGAAGAAGAAGAAGAAGAAGAAGAAGAAGAAGAAGAAGAAGAAGAAGAAAGCAGAGACGAACAGAGACAGACCAGCAGATAGATAGATAGATAGATAGATAGACAGACAGACAGACAGACAGACAGACAGACAGACAGACAGACAGACAGACAGACAGATAGATAGATAGATAGATAGAAACGAACAGAGAGCGACAGAGTAGTGGACAACAGACAGTTAGACAGAGCGAGTAATAGACAGAACAGAAAAAAAAAAGAAGATAACACACAAATCGAATATGTGAATTAATTAATCGATAATCTACCTGAGCAACATGAAGAGGAACACCGACATCGGTTCCTCCCTGCATTTTGAACCCCCAGGGCTGTGTGGTATCCATCCGTCTTAATTGTACTCTAGCAACTTCACCCATTTTGTTTTGTTTTTATAATTATAATGTATATTAATTAAATAACGAAAAGTTAAATATATTGAGTTGTGATAAAACTCGTTATCGTTATAATAATAACTGCTGTTGTTTTTGTTGTTTCACGGGTGAAATTGTTCGGAGTTACGATATATCCTGGCTCCGTCAAGAGAAAAAACTTCCCAACTGGTTTTCGCTTTCGTCTTTTTCTGCTTGTTTTTTTTTTCTTTCTTTCTTTTCTTTATTATTTATTCTTTATTTATTTACGTATTTACTTTTTATTTTCTTCT
>NC_142936.1:80688085-80715585 GCF_046866305.1 Octopus bimaculoides | reverse complement strand
CTTATTACTATATATATATATATATATATATATATATATAACCTTACCACGTGCGGTTTTTCCTCGCTCACTTGTCAATTTTCCCTTCTTTTATCTCTTTTCCTCTGTTCCCAAACTTTTCCTGAACTTTCCTTTTATATCCGACGAAGGACGATGTAGAAAATGCTAAGATAATTTTATCATGAAGAACATGTTCTTCATGATAAAATTATTAACTCGTGTGTTCCTTTTCAACCTTCTACATATACATACATACATACATACATACATACATACATACATATATATATATATATATATATATATATATATATATATATATATATATATATATATATATATATATATATATATATATATATATAAAGAATAAAAGTTTTGAATGATTTAACAATCCACTATAATACCAAAAATGTACTATATACTTGTTGTAATTTGGTTATCTATAGTCTGAAGATATTTAGGAATACAATTCCTTCTTCAGATATTCTTAGATGGAGTCACTGCTATAATCGGTTTTCCGACGGCTTCCAAAAAAGAAAAGCCGTTGGAGAACCGATTATAGCAGCGACTGCATCTAAGAATATCTGAAGAAGGAATTGTATTCCGAAATATCATCGGACTATGGATAACTAAATTACAACAGGTATATAGTCCATTTTTTGTATTCTAGTGCATTGTTGTACCATTCAAAACTTTTATTCTTTATAAACAATATACAATGCTTCAAGCGAACTACAATACTCTCCTATATATATATATATATATATATATATATATATATATATATATATATATATATATATATATATATATATATATATATATAGGCGCAGGCGTGGCTGTGTGGCACCTTGGGCAAATGTCTTCTACTATAACCCTATAGCTTCGTGTGTGGGTGGTGCTTGTCTCCCACTATTGCTTGACAACCGGTATTGATGTGGTTACGTCCCCGTAACTTAGCGGCTCGGTGATAGAGACTCATAAAATAAATACAAGGCTTAGAATAAAATATACAGAGGTATAACTGAAACAAGTAAAAGATAATATATGCGTGTGTGTACGTATGTGTGTGTATGTATGTATGTATGTATGTACATGTGAGTATATGAGCGTAATTATGTGTGTTTAGAATAGTGAGCTCAACAAAAGTTATCATATTTCATTTGAAAATACACATATGAGCGCGTGCGGGTTATACTCTTTTTGTTTGTTTGTTTTTTGTTTAATGATGTTCGTTTCCTCTGATATGATATTCTTTTCTACAAGGCCCCGAAATTTTGGGGGTCGGGGCCAGTCGATTAGATTGACCCTAATACGCAATTTCGTACTTAATTTATCGACCCGAAAGAATGTAAGGCACAGTTGACCTCGATGGAATTTGAACTCAGAACGTAAAGACAGGACGAAATACCGCTAAGCATTTCGCCCAGTGTGCTAACGTTTCTTATTTCTTTATTGCCCACAAGGGGATAAACATAGAGGGGACAAACAAGGACAGACAAACAGATTAAGTCGAGTACATCGACCCCAGTGCGTAACTGGTAAGTATTTAATCGACCCCAAAAGGATGAAAGGCAAAGTCGATCTCGGCGGCAGAATTTGAACTCAGAACATAGCGGCAGACGAAATACTGCTAAGCATTTCGCCCGGCGTGCTAAAGTTTCTGCCAGCTAGCCGACTTTCCGATATGATATTATCAAGGTATTTAGTATTACTTCGTCGTTTGAAACGATCGTTGTGCCAAGTCTTAACCCTGTGTTAGTCATTTCGGATTTCCGAAAATGGAGAGTCCCTAGAAGTATTTACAAATCCCAATGCAAAAATGCTTATATTGTTACAATTATGTAAAAGATTGTCGTGATGCTGAAGAAAATAGCGTAACAGACAATCTCGATTACAATATCCATTAAATCAAAATTTGGGCTGAAGATATAATTATTCAGTAAAACGAATATTATAATAAATTTGTGGCATAAACATACGTTGTAAATTGTTGGCGAAACGTTCCAATACAATGATAGAGAAAAGTTTTATTCATCAAAAATAGCCACATCATATTTCTATGAATTGAAATGGAAGGAAAAATCAATGAGACTTGATTTATAACCATTACCGTTCCCTTTGATTCACCACTGGCTGAAGACAAAGCGACGTCTTGCCTCCAATGACAACTGTGTTATAACTGCACCACGCCACGTGCTACACACCCTCACCGAGTCAGGAGATTCGTGGGAGGGAGCAAAAGAAACAAGTTGCAAACTAGGGATTACGATCCCAAAGTCGGTCTCGGGAGAATTTGAACTCAGAACGTAAAGACAGACGAAACGCTGCTAAGCATTTCACCCGGCGGGCTAACGTTTCTGCCAGCTCGCCGCCTTGTAGATGTGAATATATTAAACAAGTACTTAGACATATTTATATTTCAAATTACAGATGAATCCAAGTTACTGCAAGAATCGCAAATGAGGGTGGTACTGTTCAGGACTTACATTACTGAAATCAAAATAAAATAAATTTAAATTCACGCCAGTGTTGATGCTCCGGCATGGCCGCAGACACTGCCTGGAAGAAGAAGAAGAAGAAGAAGAAGAAGAAGAAGAAGAAGAAGAAGAAGAAGAAGAAGAAGAAGAAGAAGAAGAAGAAGAAGAAGAAGAAGAAGAAGAGAACGAAGTAGTGAAGAAAAGAATGAGGAAGTAAGCAATTAAGACGAGAAGGCGATGCGGAGTGAGAATGATAAAAGAGACGTAAAGAGAAAAAAGATAAAGCGGGAGAAGTCATGCAAAAGATGGCGGAATAGTGAAAAAGATGGCGGTGCGGTAGGAGAGACAGAGAGTGGGAGGGGTGAAGAGCGAATAAGAAGCAGCTAAAGTTGTAGATAGAGAGGTAGGTAGGTATGCATTCACCTGTCTGCCTGTTTGTCTGTCTGTCCATTTATCTACTGCAGAATCTATCTATCTATCTATCTATCTATCTATCTATCTATCTATCTATCTATTTATCTATTTGTTTATCTGCCTCTCAATCTAATTATGTATTTATATATATATCTATATCTATATGTCTGTCTGTCTATCTCATTTTTCGGATATCTATCTATCTATCTATCTATCCGTCTGTCTATCTATATATCTATCTATCTCTATATCTTTCTTTCTTTCTTTCTTTCTAACATTCTAACCAGCCAAATATACACCTATTTGCTTAATTACAAAGACACGCACAGAAACCCTGGCAGACAGATAGTCGTCCAGCTGACAAGGTAGGTAACTAGACGAATACCTTCAGGTAGGTAGGTTAAGTAGCTAGCTAGCTAGCTAGCTATCTATCTATTATTCTAGCTAGCTAGCTATCTATTATTCTAGCTAGCTAGCTAGCTAGCTAGAATAATAGATAGATACATTTCTTTTATTAGCCACACAGGGCTCAACGAAGATGGGACAAATACAATGTAGAGCTTTTCTTTTTGGGAGGGGGAAGGGAAAAAAGGGGGGGTGTCGATCAAAAGGGATCGTAGGAAGGAAAAAGGGGGGAGTTCAATCAAAAGGGATCGAAAAAAAAAAAAAAAAAAGGGCGATCAATAGGGATCGTGTATCACACAGTAATGTTCTCGTGTAAAAGGAGGGGAGGACAGTTTAGGTTTGGCCGTGGAAAGAAAAGCCTACGGTAGATAGATAGATAGATAGATAGATAGATAGATAGATAGATAGATAGATAGATAGATAGATAGATAGATAGATAAGTTGGGATGGATGGATTGAGAAACCATAATGAAGATGACAGTGAAGAAGAAAAGTTAGGAAAACTTAGCAGAGCGAGACGTGTTTTAGGTAAACATACCGCCGTATGTGTGTGTGTGTGTGTGTGTGTGTGTGTGTGTGTGTGTGTGTGTGTGTGTGTGTCTATACGTTGTGAGTTCAAATTCCAATGAGGTCAACTTTGCCTTTAATTCATTCGGAATCGGTAAAATAAGTTCCTGTCCAATATTAGTGTCAACGGTGTCGTCTTACCTTCTCTAACTGAAACTGCAGGCCTTGTACCGAAATAAAACACACGTACACACACACACACACACACACGTTTGTGTGTGTGCGCACGTGCGTGCGTTTTATCTTTTGCTGGTATCAGTCATTCGACTGCGGCCATGCTGGAGCACCGCATTGAAGAACTTTAGTTGAACGAATCGACCCCAGTACTTATTCTATTTTAAACTTGGTGCTTATTCTATCGGTCACTTTGGCCGAACCACTATGTCACGGGGACGTAAACACACAAATACCGGTTGTCAAGCGGTGGTAGGCGACAAACACTTACAAATGACACACATACACCTTTCAGTTTCCGTCCATCAAATTCACTCGCAAGGTTCTAGTTGTCCCGAAGTTATAACAGCTGTGGGATTGAACCCGGATCCATGCGACTGGAAAGCAAACTTCATACCACATAGCCACGCCTAATATCTATAAACACACACACACATTTGCGTGTGTGTGTGTGTGTGTGTGTGTGTGTGTGTGTGTGTGTGTGATACGTGCGTAGCCTAGTGGTTAGGGTGTTGCACTCATGTTCGTAAGATCTTGGTTTCGATTCCCAGACCGGTGCTGCGTTTTGTCCTTGAGCAAAATATTTCATTTCATCTCTCTCTAGTCCCCTCGGCTGTAAATTGGTAAACCCTTCGACAGATTGGCGTTCGTGTCAAGGGGAACGTTTACCTACCCCGGCAAGCCGGTAGGCTGGCATCGTTCAAAATCAATAACAATGCGAAGAAGCGCACTGTGACCTGCGATGTATAACATCCGATAGTGAGGTCGACACAGTGATATATCTTTATAGTACACACACACACACACACACACACACACACACACACACACACACACGAATTTTTATTGAATTCGTGATGAATTCAGACTTAAGGTGGTTCTTAGCCTAGAGGTCATTGCCTGATGGAACTTCGAAATTACAGTCATTAAAATTGTTAAAATACTCTGACTCTACACTTTTAATAAATCATTTAATATGCTGTTTGATACTTAGAAAAGTATTCCTTTAACTTGTGTGTGTCTGTGTGTGTGTGTGTGTGTGTGTGTGTCTGTGTGTGTGTGTGTGTGTGTGTGTGTGTGTGTGTCTGTGTGTGTGTGTGTGTGTGTGTGTGTGTGTGTTAGGAACTCTGCTGTTCCAAACAAACTGCGAAAAGGCTAATAAGAAAATATGAAACATAAAATAGAAAAAGATAAACATGAACATAGTCGTATATTTAATGAAACACACGCACGCACACACACACTCACAGACGTGTGTGCGTGTGTGTAAATATTACACGATTGCAGACACATATAGTCACAAACACACAATCACTCACACATACACACACTCAAATACGCGCGCACGAACATACACAGCTAAGAATAGTTTGCTATTTTTTAAGTGGTCGGTTGTGTGAAAGAGAGAGAGAAAGAGAAAGAGGAAGAGAGAGAGAGAGAGAAAGAGAAAGAGAGAGAGAAAGAGAGAGTGAGAAAGAGAGAAAGAGAGAGAGAGAGAAAGAGAAAGAGAGAGAGAAAGAGAGAAAGAGAGAGAGAGAGAAAGAGAGGGAAAGAGAAAGAGAGAGAAAGAGAAAGAGAGAGAAAGAGAGAGAGAGTGTGTGCGTGTGTGTGAAAAAGAAAGAGAGAGAGAGAGAGAGTGTGTGTGTGTGTGTGTGTGTGTGAAAAATAAAGAAAGAGAAAGTGAACGAGAGAGTGAGTGTGTGTGGGGGTGAACAAGAGAGAGAGAGAAAGAGGGAGAGAGAGAGATGGATGAAGAAAAAGGATGTGAAAAAAATGAATAAAAATAAATTGCTAAACAAAGCAACAAACAAACAAATACGGAATCATAGAAATATGTTAAGCGGGGGAAGTAATAGAAATTAGCCAGGAATAATTCTGTAATTAATGTTGATTTTTGAGCTGAACCGTTGCTGGTGTTGACGTCTCAGCTGTTTCTACTTCCATTGTTGTAGGAGTTGTCGTTGATGTTCTTCTTGTAGTAATTGTCATCAAACTTGTTGTTGTTGTTCTTCTTGTTTCTGTTCTCATCGCTGTCGTTTAGCTCCATGTACGCCCTGATCGTGGAGGCGCAATGGCCCAGTGGTTAGGGCAGCGGACTCGCGGTCGTAGGATCGCGGGTTTCGATTCCCAGACCGGGCGTTGTGAGTGTTTATTGAGCGAAAACACCTAAAAGCTCCACGTGGCTCCGGCAGGGGATGGTGGCGAACCCTGCTGTACTCTTTCAGCACAACTTTCTCTCACTCTTACTTCCTGTTTCTGTTGTGCCTGTATTTCAAAGGGTCAGCCTTGTCACACTGTGTCACGCTGAATATCCCCCGAGAACTATGTTAAGGGTACACGTGTCTGTGGAGTGCTCAGCCACTTGCACGTTAATTTCACGAGCAGGCTGTTCCGTTGATCGGATCAACTGGAACCCTCGACGTCGTAAGCGACGGAGTGCCAACAACAACGCCCCGATCGCGCAAACACCAATGATCAAAAGCGTTCCAACAATAACCTTCTCATCTATCACATGACTACAGACACATATAGACAAACACGCACAAATACACACACACATACACACTCACATACACACTCACATACACACACACACACACACACACACACACACACACACAACTATATCTTTTGAAAAATCAATTCCCATATGCTTCTCATAGTCTTGGTTACTTATTAAAATACATTCCCCTGAAGAGATTTAAAATACTGAAACACGGTCGTTGCTTTCACAAATTGGATTTAAAGAGCAGATCCACTTCAAATCTGCATTGCCTACATTATCAAAAATTTCCATTATCTGAACTTACAGAAGTTACGTTCTCTTAGTTGTTATTTTGAACGCCTCTGTAGGGATATTTGTCAACTAATTGCTTGAATAATCTCTATTAATTAAACAGTTTTCAACTCACTACATTACATAACAGACATTAACCCTCTGATCAACCCTAATTAAGAAAGCTTTTGATCAAAGGCAATTCCAAGTCAAGATTATCTTGTCTGTGATTTATCAAGGTGGCACAGTGAGTGAAGCATCCCGGACCACATTGTCCTATGCTTCATTGTCTAAGATCATAGGGAGTGATTTGAGGGATATGATATTCAGCTGCTATATCTAACAGGCCGAGCGCCATTTAGCGAGGCTCCTAAGTAGGCTTATCTGCCGTTATGCAAATTGTATGATGAAAGGTAATAGCGAATGAAAAGAGAGGAGATAGTGGTAAGGGAACACTGGGAAGTTGCCCGTGGACCTTATGGATCTAGGGACCTAATGTTAATCGATGTGTGCTGTGGTTTGTTGTCAATAGATAAATATCATAGCCCCCCACCCACCCACTTACCCGTCGCTGTATATTGCTTTGCCTGAGGGGGTCTGTAACACTGTGAAGATGGAAACGGAGAAGGGAAGGCGGAGAAGCAGGAGGCAGAAGCAGAAGAAGAAGGAGGAGGAGGAGGAGGAGGGGGATTAGAAAGTGGATGGGATTGGGAGAGGAGTGGTGGTGGTGGTGGTAGTGGTGGTGGTGGTGGTGGTGGTGGTGGTGGTGGTGGTGGTGGTGGTGGTGGTGAGAAAGAAGAGGAGGAGGAAAGGATCGTGAAAGATGGGTAATAGGAAGAGTGTGAGTCGGCATAGACCGACAGACAGACAGACAGACAGACAGACAGGCAGGCAGGCAGACAGACAGACTGACAGGTAGGTAGGTAAATAGATAGATAGATAGATAGATAGATAGATAGATAGATAGATAGATAGATAGAAGACGGAAAAGAGTAAAATATAAAGAAAGAAGTAGAGAGAGACTGACAGGAAGAAGTGGGGGGAAAGAAAAGCTGGAAAATATGTGAGACAGAAAGAGAGACAGAGAGAGAGAAAACACGGGGAAGGAAGAAGAAAAATGGGAAAATGGACAGGAGTATATGAAGGAGAGAAGAACAAGATTTAAAAAGGAAAGAATTTGGAGAGGAAGGAAGGAAGGAAGGAAATGAGGGAAAGGAAGGAAGGAAGGAAGGAAGGAAGGAAGGAAGGAAGGAAGGAAGGAAGGAAGGAACGAACGGACGGACGAAAGAAGGAGGAAGAGGATAGAAATTGAAGAAAGAAAGAAAGAAAGAAAGAAAGAAAGTAGCGAAAGAAAGAAAGGAAGAAAAAAAGAAAGATAGGAAGGAAGAAAGAAATGAATGAAGAAAGAAAGAGGGGAGGAAAGAAAGAAAGGAAGAAAGAAAGAAAAAGAAGAAAGTAGCGAAAGAAAGCAGGCAGGAAAGATGAAAAGGAATGAAGATGACAGAAATAACAAAACAAAAAAAAAGAAGCATGAAAAGAGAGTAGAAAAAGACGTAGACAAACTGAAAGACCTAAATTTATACATTGGAAAGAGAGGAAAGTGTAGAATGAAGTTGAGAGAGAGAGAGAGAGAGAGAGAGACAGACAGACAGAGACAGAGAAAGAGAGAGAGAGAAAGAGAGAGAGAGAGAGAGGGGAGAGAAAGAAAGAAAGAAAGAAAGAAAGAAAGAAAGAAAGAAAGAAAGAAAGTGTTGAGGGAGTAATCGTAAGAAAGAAAGTAGTGTAGAAGAGAACGGTAAGAGGAAGGAAGGAAGGAAGAAGGAAGGAGGGAAGAAGGAAGGAGGAGGAGGAGGAGGATAGAGTAAGAGGGCAAAGGAGGAAAGAATCTTTTATCTTTTCTATTTTTATTCCAGTATAAAATATTGTAAGAAAGAATATAAACATAGAAGTCATTTATAGAGATGTTTATTTTGATCCTAGAATCTAATTACATATACAACAACAACAACAACAACAGCAGCAGCAGCAGCAGAAACAGTAGCATTAACAGCACAGCAATATCAACAGCAGAAGCAGTAGAGCTCAGTAAAAGAACGACACAACCGTTATTCTAGCAAACCAACAACAGTAAAAGTATTGACAGTCATAAGTCAAACCAAAACTACACAACGGTACTTCTCTAACAGCTCTCGACAACAGCTGATGTATTGATACCATAGGCCAGAGCAACAAAACGATAACTCAACTGTAACGAATATACTAACATCAACAGCAAATCAATACAACGTTGTATACAGCGGTTATTCAAAGTGTCAAAGTGTAACCGTTGTATAGATTGAATTCAAATTTTGGTACAAGACCAACAATTTCGGGGAGGTAATAAGTCGATTATATCGATTTCAGTATCTAACTAGTACTTATTCTATTAGCCTCGAAAGGATGAAAGGTAAAGCTGATCTAGGCGGAATTTGAACTACGAACGTAAAGATGGACGAAATACCGCTAAATATTTTGTCCGGCGTGCAAACGATTTTGCCAGCTCACCGCCATAAACAAAACGAAAATCAGAACTTCACAACGATGACTCCTAACAATCTCGACAGAACAAAATGTACTGGCCCCCAAAAATCAGAAAAGCACAACCATAACGCTAACAGCCCTCAACAAAATCAAATATATTGGTAGCAGAACCCAGAACTTGACAACAGTAAGTCTAACCAGAACCCAGAACTAGACATCAGTAACTTTCAACAAAATCAAATACGTTGGCACCGGAAACCAGAACAAGTCATCAGAGCTAGAAATCGGTAACGTCCCTCAACAGCAGCAAATATTTAAGCACCAGAAACGAGAACTATCCATTGGTTGGCCTTGGGCTATAATAAACGACAATTGCCCAAAGTCGAAACCACGTGATTGCAAAGTAATTTTATTACGCTTGTCAATTTGTCCGCTCTCTTTGCAATCCTGGTAGGCTCCACCCACCTCCAGGAAACGAGTGAAGAGGAAGAAGGATCCCTCAACTCCCTTCATGAGAAATACCGGTCTAGAGTTGTCAGACATCACTGCCACTGAAATAACACCTACCATTTTGTGTGTGTATGTGTAATAGTGTGTGTGTGTGTGTGTGTGTGTGTGTGTGAGCGGATCTTAGTGTCTGTGTTAGTGACTGTATGTCAATGTGTCAGTGTGCGTCTCGGCGTGTGTATGTCAGTCTATGTACATATCTGTGTCTCAATGCGTGTATGTGTGTGTCCCAAGTGTATGTGTGCGTGTGTGTGTCACTGTGTGTGTGTGTAGATATTTCAGTGTGTATATGTGCATGTGTTCTGTGCCCCTGTGTGTGTATATGTGTGTGTTTCAGTGTGCGTGTGTGTGCGCGCGTGTATCAGTGTGTGTATGTGTGCCTCGATGCGTGTGTATGTCTGCGTGTGTGTATTTGTCAGTGTGCATATGAGTATGTTTGAGTGTGTGTATATCTCAGAGTATGTGTGTGTGCCTCAGTTTACGAGTGTGTGTGTGTGTGTGAATGTTTCTCAATATATGTATGTATTTGTGTGTGTGCGTGTGTGTGTTTGCGTGTGTGTGTCTCAGCTTACGAGTGTGTGTGTGAATGTTTCTCAATATATGTATGTATTTGTGTGTGCGTGTGTGTGTGTTTGCGTGTGCGTGCCTCAGTTTATGAGTGCGTGTGTGAATGTTTCTCAATATATGTATGTGTTTGTATGTGTGTGTGCATGTTTGCGTATGTCTATGTACTTGTATGTGTGTGTGTATACTTTTATTGACTTTACAGTAATGGAAGTAAACCTTATTACATAACATTATATCAAACGCGACATTTAATGGCCAGTCAAACAGGTTGACGATCTCAAACCCAATCTATTAGTCTCAACAAAGTGCAACAGGAGAGGTCGGTTTTCCGCTGGAATGTGACACACGGCCTACAAACTATGACGTCATCACCAGCGACACTTCCACAACCAAATGCTACCACAACAGTAACAACAACATCACTAACCACGCCATATACACTATACCGTTGACACCATCACCACTAACGCCAACGCATTCCCATCGCCAATGAGTCAACGAAGGAACCTTGGGTGGTGTATTGACCTGCTATAAATAACAGCTAAGTTTTCTCCTTCAAGACCCAACTAAATGTAAGAACAACAAAAAAGGGAAGGAAGGAAGGACATTTTTGATAATTTACTCCTAGATAGACTGTGTTCGATGATAAAATGTCCGGGTGGTCGCAGCTGGAAGGCTTTCTCTTTGTGTTTGTTTTGTTTTTGTTTTATTACTTGCTCCGTCAAAGCTGACATGTGGGTTAACAAAACTTACTGCTACTGCTACTACTACTACTACTACTAGTAGTAGTAGTAGTACTCTTCTACGACCACCACTACGACCACCGCCACCACAGCTATTAGAACTACATTCGCTACCACTACCATCATCACCATCACTATCACCCAAACCCCTAAACCACCACCACCACTACAACAATTACATCTACCACCACGTCCACTATCACTACAACCCCTACAATGATTACTACTACTACTACTAATAATAATAATGACGACTACGACGATGATGATGATGATGATGTTGATGATAAACGGCAAACCCACAAAATTATAGACCGATAACTTGTCTCCCTACAACTTGTTGTCTCTTGAGGTTTCTGGGTGAGACATGGAGTCAGCTTGTACAAATACAAAGTAAAAGCCAAACATATGATAATAATAAGAAGCTACACACAGAGGGCACAAACAAGGACAGACAAAGGGATTAAGTTGATTACATCGACCCCCAGTGCGTAACTGGTACTTATTTAATCGAACCCGAAAGGGTGAAAGGCAAAGCCGACCTCGGCAGAATTTGAACTCACAACGTAACGGCAGACGAAATACCGCTAAACATTTCGCCCGGAGTGCTAACGTTTCTGCCAGCTCGCCGCTTTATTAGAAAGAAATATTATGATGTAGTATGCTATATATTATAAAAAGAGCTGTGGATTGGTAGAATCGTTAGTATGGCAGTATTCGACATTTTATGTTCTGAGTTCAAGTTCTGCCAAGATCAACTTAGCCTTTCATTCTTTCTGAGTTGAAGTAAAGTACCAGTCACAGTACTGAAGTCAGTGGCATCGACTAACAAACACCCTCTCGTAATATTGCTTGTCTTGTGCTTAATTTAGAAACAACTATTGTTGTTGTTGTTGTTGTTTGCTATGAGCAGACGTTCGTAACGGAGTTCATTGAAGTTTTGGAATATTTCCATGTTTTACATCATACACAATTTTATTTTACTTTTATTTATTTACTATTTATTTATTTTTGTATATTTAAGCTTTGGAATTTTTGATTGTCCACCCTTTTTAGCTAACAGCAGAAGAAATAATGTTTTACTTTTGAATAATCTCAATATTATATTTAGTAAGCTTTCGTTTTTTTTTTTGTTTGTTTTTTTTTGCATATAAATATATATATATATATATAACAATATATCTTTGCTGTCTGAGATGCTAAAGACAGGGTTTCTGGGTGAGACATGGAGTCAGCTTGTACAAATACAAAGTAAAAGCCAAACATATGATAATAATAAGAAGCTACACACAGAGGGCACAAACAAGGACAGACAAAGGTAGCTGCTTTCACACACACAAGATATTCGAAAAAATTTTGCGTTGAAAATTCTGAAAAGAAAATCACAGACTGTAAAAGAAATACAGAAATAACGAGAAAAATTCACTAAAAACAATGACATTTAAACGAATACAATTACAAATAGGCATTAAAATTTCGAAAATATACAGAAAAAGTGTGTAAGAGCGTGTTAAAAATAAACGCACACATCATTATTTTGACACTTACTGCTTCCAATACTCATACAGAATTAATTCCAGCTTGGCAAGCCTCAGCACACGCCAACAAAAATTTCGTTTCCTGCTTTTTTTTTTTATATAGGAACGGATGTTCCTATCTAGCTTTAAATGACTGAGGTGGTATCTATCACTGAAGAGACAAAATCATACCGAAACATCATGTCTGATAGTCCTCTGACGTCACCTGGATCTTTGTGCACTTTCACACACTGGGTCTATTGGGAGAAATTTGCCTTTATAGACGACATCCCGCAGCGAATGCCGCTCACATTTCTGTGTGCATATCTCTGTACAGAAAAACACAAACGAACATAACTGTAATGTGAAAACAGACGTTGGCCAAAGTAAAACAGAAAATAATATTCTTTTAAATAATAATAATAATAATAATAATAATAATAATAATAATAATAATAATAACAATAATTAAATAACAATAATAATAATGATAGTTTCACATTTTGGCACAAGGCCAGCAATTTTGGGGGAGGGTATATACACAAACACACATATATATATATATATATATATATACATATAGGTTAAAAAAAAACAATAACAAAAAAACAACAAAGTGAGGACGTGATACGGATAGTGTTTATTGGACGCTCGGGAAAGGAAAGAGAGAGTGTATGACGTTTCGGGCGTAGCCCTTCGTCGGAAAGATGGAAAGTTCGGAGAATGGAAAAACGGAGAAAGAGGAAAATGGTACCGATGCCCACGAGGTTACATTGTGAAAAGACCGGAAGAGGAGGTGGTGGGGGGAAAAGTTCTTTCTAAGACAGGAGAGTGAAAAAGGGATATATATATATATATTTGTTTTGCAAGATTTTTTATGTGAAATCGTGTGTTGAAACAGATGTTGTTGTACTTGGGGATGGTCATATTGCCAGTTTAGCCAATAAAAACACACGCACTGTATATTTGGTGTTAATTTTTTTTTTTTTTTTTTTTTTTTTTCCGAAATAAGATTAAGATTAAGATTAATGTAATATAAAGCTGAAAAAAAAAAATTAACACCAAATATACAGTGCGTGTGTTTTTATTGGCTAAACTGGCAATATGACCATCCCCAAGTACAACAATATATATATATATATATATATATATATATATATATATATATATATATATATATATATATACATACATTTATATGTGTATGTGTGTGTGTGTGTGTGTGTGTGTGTGTGTGTGTGTGTGTGCATGCATGTTTGTACGTATGTATTAATTGAACATATCCATTTTATGCACAACACACTGTGAGTCAGAAGGGATGAACAAATTAAGGTGTGTGTGTGTGTGTAATAAACTGAAAGCAGGTGAAGTATTCAAAGTTTCATAGGACATACAGGCGTTTCATCAAAATGCCGAAATAATTACACAACAATATAGAAACATCATGCGGTCATGTGTTTCTCCTTATCAGCCTCCTGCTATTATTTGGCTCGTACTCCGCACTCTAGCCTACCCTGTGTTTGATGTTCTGTGTCTTAACATAATGGGCACCAGAATGGATTGTGGAGCACACTACTGAACCACAGAGAGAGAGTGGGGAGAGGGAGAGAGATAGAGACCTGGTATTTGTTTCCCTGAGAGCTATTGTACTCGATTACTTCCCAATATGAAAGCTTTTTGGAAGGAAGCGTGAATTTGAGAGGCATTTGCTTGCTAATTCTAGGATGTTGACCAACCACATTTAGAAGCTTTTATTGGCTCGTGGTAGTAATAGTAGTATTAATAGTAGTAGTTGCTGTAGGAGTTGTGGTGATAGTAATGGTGATGGTGATAGTGGTGATGGATGTAGTTCTTGTTGTAGTAGCTGTGGGGGTGGTATCATTATTATTATTATTATTATTATTATTATTATTATTATTATTATTATTATTATTATTTTTATTATTATTATCATTATTCATTATTATTACTTTCGCCTTCGCGAAGGCGGAGGTATTGTTTTCAGTCGCGTTTATTTGTTTGTTTGTCCGTGGACAAGATATCTCAAGAACCGCTGGATAGATTCGCATGAAACTTTCAGGGATATTTGGCCTCATGACTGGCACAAACTGATTAGATTTTGGCACTGATGCAGTACCAGACAAGGATTCTGAATTGTCGGGTTCATTTTTAGTATTCTCGTTTGTGAGAGCAGTCATATATTCTCATTTTAAAAATCATCTCCGGCTAATCGTTGAGAGGACGTTGGTGTTGCCTCGGCGGAGGTTTGCGCTCTCTGAGTGCTCTTCTTCTTCTTTTTCTTCTTCTTCTTCTTCTTCTTCTTCTTCTTCTTCTTCTTCTTCTTCTTCTTCTTCTTCTTCTTCGATAAATCCGGGTCGATAAATTAAGTACCAGTTATGCACTGGGTCGATGTAATCGACTTAATCCGTTTGTCTGTCTTTATTTGTCCCCTCTGCGGTTAGCCCCTTGAGGGCAATAAAGAAATAAGAAACATTACCATGCCGGGCGAAATGCTTAGCGGTATTTCGCCTGTCTTTACGTTCTGGGTTCAAATTCCGCTGAGGTCGGCTTTGCCTTTCATCCTTTCGGGGTCGATAAATTAAGTACCAGTTGCGTACTGGAGTCGATCTAATCGGCTGGCCTCCTCCCCCAAAATTTCGGGCCTTGTGCCTACAGTAGAAAAGAATATCTCCTAATATAGACTCAAAGCCAGACATTTTTTGAGGGGAGGGGCCAGTCAGTTCAATTTACTCCAGTACTTGATTGTTTCTTTGTTTTATCGACCATGATGTGGCTGTGTGGTATGAGGTTTGCTTACCAACCTAATGGTTCCGAGTTCAGTCCCACTGCGTGGCACCTTGGACAAGTATCTTGTACTACAGCTTCGGGCCGACCAAAGCCTTTTGAGTGGATTTGGTAGATGAAAACTGAAAGAAGCCTGTCGTATTATGTGTGTGTGTGTGTGCGTGTGTTTGTCCCCCCCACCATCACTTGACAACCGATGTTGGTGAGTTTACGTCCCCGTAACTTAGCGGTTCGGCTTAAGAGAGCGATAAAATAAGTACTAGACATACGAAGAATAAGTCCTGGGGGTCGATTTCTTCGACTAAATGCGGTGCTCCAGCATGGCCGCAGTTAACTGTCTGAAACAAAGAAAAGAATGGCGGAATTTGAACCCAGAATGTAAAGAACTGGGAAAATAGCTCTTTCTAAAATAAGCACAAAACCAGAAATGTGGGGGCAGCTAACAATCGGTTATGTCAACTTCAACATTTGTCAGGTAATCGGCTGGTACTTAAATTTAAATTTGACCCCCGAAAGGCTAAGCTTAAAAGCATTCCAGTAGTGACCATCTTGACTTTCCCAACGCTAAATTACCTAACGTGTCTTTTTCCTTTTTTAAGATGGAACGTTATGATTTCAGAGATATTCGGTTACTATTTCTAGTAGGTTGAGTTATCATGTACTGGTTTCCTAGTATCATAACTGGGTGAGGGATCGAGAGGATGGTCCGTCTCGGGCGACGCTTTTATGGGGGCGGCTTTTGGGTCTGCTATATAAGCTTGTATAGAATGGAAGGCATTAGGTGGGGGACCAGGCCTGTTGGAGACCCAGATCAGCCTTTGAGTTTGTCTCCCAAAACCACACCCTACCTACGCCACTGTTGTAGCCCCAGGCCTATTTTGGTAGAGCAGAACTAGGATCAAAGGCATTCCAGCTGTGGCCATCCCGTTTTTTTTTTTTTTCTATGTTCAGAAATCCCAGTATTGTATTGACCAATATGTAATTTTTCTGAGATGTTGAAGGATATTAGGCTGCTATTTCTGATGGCTCGAGCTACCATCTAGAAACTCCATCGGTTCGTTCGATATAACAGTAATACGTTACATTTATGGTTTCACTTCGCAAACGAATATTGGAGTATCGCTCATAAATAAATAAACGTGTACGGCCAGCCCGTTGGTGGGTGAACGACTACTTCAAGTTCGTTAGTAAATTACTACAAGCTCTACTACAAAATCACTAGGGGATTAACTGCTGCAGGCTCACTTTAATAGATGAACATCTACTGCAGGCTCACTGATCGATGAACAGCGGCTGGAGAGAAAATCTGTTCAGCGTTCGACGTTTTTATGTCACGGTTGCTCCACCATTTTGTTTTATGCTCAAGGCCAGGCCTGCTTGTATGCATTCTTGACACTACAATAATAACTAATAATACAACAATAACAATGGTTAGTATCAATTACAGTAGCCTTCATAACTTCCGCAGTCAAGTAGAGTTCGTTGGGGTTTTTTGTTTTAGCTTTTGTTTCCTTTTTGTAATTTATCGTATTTTTTTTTCTGTAATATACAGCTTTATACACCGCCTCATACACCTTTATTTTCATCCCGTTCTTTTATCATTTTTTTCTTTCTCTTTCTCCCCTGTCTTTCTCTAACACTCGCACACACTCTCTCTCGTTCTCTCTCTACCTATTTATCCGTCTATCTGGTTATTTAAATATGTCTATCTACTTACACCTGGAGCGTCAGCTACTTTGATGCCTCTACTTCACCTGGGTTGCTGCTTTGAGGAATTTCTTCATTTGATGATCTGGCAGCTTCAAAAATAGTCCAACTTAACAAAACAGCGCACAACACAAGCACGGCATAGCAGAGCATACAACAGGCAAGTTAATAGACACTTATCTAAAGTCGGTTTTCTTGCTGTTGTTGTTCGAGGCTGAGTAATCAACAAACAGACCGAACTCACTAACTTACCTAGAATAGCTGAAAGAAAGTAGTTTTGCCATGTTTTAACATACGAAGTTTTAGATGTCGACTAATTAACGAAAAAATTCTTTACCGCTTGAAGCATTCCTCACTTAATCTTGCTTACTGTTGATGTTTGAGTTGTAAGTTTATTACAAAATTACGTTGGCAGAATCGGTAGAGCAGCGGGATGTGGTGTTGGCAGTGAAAAATATGCTTTATGGCGTTCATTTAACAGATTTATACGTTCTGGATTCAAACTCTGTCGAGTTCAATTTTACCTTTCATCCTTCTGAGAATCTATAAACTAAAAAAAATAAGATACCAGCCAAAAAAAAAAAAAAAACACGGCAGTTTTTATTGACTTTATGTTCTGAGTTCAAATTCTGTTGGGGGTCAACTTTATTTTCCATCTTGGGCTTCGATAAAATAAAATACCAGTCAAGTTATTTCCTGCCAGTTTCTTAGATTTTTTCGAAGTTACGACTGTGTAGCCTTTATCAGTCCGAAGAAAGCTATATAGCCGGAACTTCGAAGTAACCGTCAACGTCAACATTCCCCTAGTAAAAATAAAATATGTTAGTTTACTAAAACTAAATTAAGCGATTCTTAGATACTTTTATATATAGAATTATACATAAAAGCATACACACACACACACACACGATATCATATATATGACATTAATGTGTGTGTGTGTGTGTGTGTGTGTGTGTGTGTGTGTGTGTGTGTGTGTGTGTGTAAGGCAGAGTGCTAGCAGAATCGTTAGCACGCCGGGCAAAACGCTTAGCGACATTTTGTCCGTTTTTACGTTCTGAGATCAATTTCCAACGAGGTCGACTTTGCTTGTTATCCATCGGAGTCGATAAAGTAAGAAACAGTTGATCATTAGGGTCGATATAACCGACCTACTCTCTCCCCCGAAATTGCTAGCCTTGTGCTAGAATTTGAAAATAGTATGTCCAGCAATCTTCACACACAAGAGAATCAGCAAACACGAGGCTACAGTTGAATATATACACATATATGTGCACAAAGTACTGCGCAGTCGGATCGAACTAGGGACCACACGGTTGCGAAGAGAACTTCTTAATCAGACTGTAACGTATGTTTGTAAACACTATTGCACACCATAAGACTATCAATTACTGCAGCTAACTAAAAACAATATTACCCACTCATTCCATAACTGTCAACAATGATTTATTTTCAGTTCTTCAAGTCTCAAGATACAGCCCTTTTTATTTACAACAATAGGGCTGGGTTTGGCTTCTTCTTGACAGGCAATCGGCATTATTGAATGAAATCAACTTAACTAACTTGATTGAGGGGAAGAACACTTTTGAAACGTTTACATACAGTAATATACGTAGACATTGTAGTACGAGGCTTGTAGAAGCTTTTTCAAAATGTCTTATTCAACGTTTTTAAGTAAATTAGTAATAATATGAGACATTAGTAGAGAGTGTTTTGTGAATATTCTTTTGGTGGTTTCTGCCACTAGACTGCGGCTATTCTGGAACATAGCTTTTCGCGATTTTAGCTAATTTTTTCGAACCCATATTCTCTATGGAATGGCTACGTCGACTTGGGTTACGCTTCTTTAGAAATTTACTTCTATTTTTGGAATTGAATACCACAAGGTATTTACACCGATATACTCGCATGCATACACGCTCGGTGTATGTGTGTAATTGATATACATCGTCGTTTGGTTTAATTGCACAATTTGGTCTGTGGGTGCTTTTTATTGCAAGTATTCAGACCACACTTTTGAGAGGAAGTTACAGTGACTTATCTACGTACCGTAAACATTTGCACTTCTCCATAAGGCCGAAAAATACAGTTACGAATGGTCTTATAATGTGTTGTCCATGAAGCTCTGGTAGCTGGTTGAGTTAATGAATGAAAATATGTTTCTTGGCTGCGTGAAGAAGTAACTAAACTCTACTCGCGAACGTATAACATAAGAATTTTACAGTTATCGACAACAATAATTACAAACTGGGAGAGAGATACTGCTCTTAAATTACAGAAAGCTATAGGTGCGGCAACATGCAGTTTGGCCAATATATTTTTAAATAGTTGTGCTATCTTCGTGGCAACAGTGTTCGTGGTCATCTATCTGAACCGTCTGTCTCAGCCGTCTCTCTTGAGTCGTCTGTCTGGACCGTCTACTAGCAAGAGTGGATGCGCATATCGTTCAGCCGCCTTTCAACACTCTGCAAGGAGCGTAGGTGCCAAAGCGGCTTTTTTTTTATAGGGTACACGGAACATATTCTAGAGGATTCATCACACGACGGTTTCACGCTGATTGGCTACTTAATAGACCGATCACGTGAAGCCATTTTGGTTCGTCCGTGCTGTCTGACGTTTACCTAGCAGTTAAGTTTCGAATCACCGCTACAGCAACTAAACCGTCTGGTTAGTTTTCTTTTCTTATTGATGAACTTCATTCTAACTACATCCTGCTCATCCCCTTCTTACACACGCACACCATACATCCTATTCTTTTCCAAGGTACAAATTCCTCATCCCTTATCTACAATCTATCTCTGAACCCCCCCCCCCCCCCACCCTCCCCACAACAACACTCTCTGCTCAAGCTTCACTCCGAAAGGTGCTGTCTGCACTATTACTCACATCCCTCAACTGGACATCATTGATAATGACATCCAGTTACATTGGTTCAAAGTTTTCCCCTCGCATTTTCCCAATGCATCTCCCCCTACCACTTTCCAAAGTCCTCGGACCACCACCAATTCTTTGACCATATCTCCCTCCTTCATTGAGAACATGTATCTCATCCCATCCACCTCTGACGTCATCGCCTTTTTTTAACTTTCACAACTCCTTTTGACTTCCACGCTCATCCAATAGCAACGCTGCTGGGACAGAAGCAGAATCTTCTGCAATTCTCAACCCTTTACATCGTTTCCTCTCCTAGTGGTAGCTCAAACACTTCAAACATCTTTAATCTCATTTTTATGTTGAACCTAATCTCTAAGACATTGTAGAAGACGTATGAGGAAAGTGATACGCTGAGATCGAACCCAACAGCACGTGGTTACAAAACAAACTTACGAACTTCATAACCAAATATGTTTAGGAAGTGTATGTATATATGTATTATTAACACACACACACACACACACACACACACACACACACACATATATATATGTATGTGTGTGTGTGTGTGTGTGTGATTAAGAGACACGCTTAGTAACTATGTGGTTTAGTCCCACTGCGCGGCACCTTATGAAAATATCTTCTACTGTGTAGCTCTGAGTTGGCCAATGTCTTGTGAGGGAAACTGGAACAAGGAAACTGTGTAGAAGCCCGTCGTATGCATATATATATATATATATATATATATATATATATATATATATACGTAGGTAGGTAGGTAGGGAGGGAGGGAGGTAGGTAGGTGTGATGTGTATGCCCCCACTTACAATCGCTTGACTATCGGTGTTGGTTTGTTTACGTCCTTGGAACATAGCAGTTCGACAAAATAACCGATAGAATAAGTGCCTGACATTTTTTAAAAACAAGTCCCGGGGGTCGGTTCGTTCAAGCAAACCTTTTAATGTGGTGCCCTATGATTGAAGCAAGTAATCGGTAAACGATATATGTATATATATATTACATATATGTATTATTAAAACATATGCATACAAGGGCCCGGGAACAGGGGGAGCAGCGGGTGCACCTGCACCCCCTAGAATTTTCAGGGGGTGCAAGATCAAAATTTGCACCCCCTACATAATCTTACCAGTTGCAGAAAAAAAGTGTCTAAAATCTATCGGTATAAAATGCAGAAGTTCGATCTCGTTCCAAAACAAAGAAAAAAATAAATATATAAATAAATAAAAGTGATGAAGCTAGCATAAAATTCCCTAGGGAGTTCTGAAGGGAAGTTGCGTCAAAACACAAAGAGGTAAGTGAGAATAACAACAGTAGCAGCAACAATAACAACAACAAAACCAGCATGTATGGTTAATTGTGAATATATAGCATTACTTGAATTATTGAAGACAGCTCCCACCCAGTTTCTGCCTGTCAATACTTCTTTCCATCTTTTAGCACCACTCCCAAATTCTTTGTAATTGGTGTTGCTAAAGACTTAAAATATAGTTGAATAGATTCGACCGTTTGACCCCAGTCTAAAAATAAAGCCCCTTCAGAATTCTTCTAACCCTAACCCTAACCCTAAACCTAACCCTAACCCTAACCCTAACACTAACCCTAACCGTAACCGTAACCCTAACCCTAACCCTAACACTAACCCTAACGCTAACCCTAACTTCTAAGCCTAAGCCTAAGCCTAACCCTAACCCTAACTTCTAACCCTAACCCTAACCCTAACACTAAACCTAACCCTACCCTAACCCCAACTTCTAACCCTAACTCTAACCCTAACCATAACCCTAACCCTAACCCTAACCCTAACTTCTAACCCTAAAACTAATCCTAACCCTAAACATAACCCTAACCCTAACCCTAACCCTAACTTCTAACTCTAACCCTAACCCTCACCCTATCCCTGACTCTAACCCTAACTTCTAACCCTAACCCTAACCCTAACTTCTAACCCAAACCCTAACCCTAACCCAAGGGCCCGGGAACAGGGGGTGCAGCAGGTGCACCTGCACCCCGTAGAATTTTCAGGAGGTGCAAGATCAAAATTTGCACCCCCTATATAATCTTACCAGTTGCAGAAAAAAAGTGTCTAAAATCTATCGGTATAAAATGCTGAAGTTCGATCTCGTTTCAAAACAAAGAAAAAAATAAATATATAAATAAATAAAAGTGATGAAGCTAGCATAAAATTCCCTAGGGAGTTCTGAAGGCAAGTAGCGTCAAAACACAAAAAGTAAGTGACAATAACAACAGTAGCAGCAACAATAACAACAACAAAACCAGCATGTATGGTTAATTTTGAATATATAGCATTACTTGAATTATTGAAGACAGCTCCCACCCAGTTTCTGCCTGTCAATACTTCTCTCCATCTTTTAGTACCACTCCCAAATTCTTTGTAATTGGTGTTGCTAAAGACTTAAAATATGGTTGAATGGATTCGACCGTTTGACCCCAGTCTAAAAATAAAGCCCCTTCAGAATTCTTTCAATACAAAACGACCATTATTTGCTTGACCGCTGCCTGGGTAAGTGCCTTTTTTTTCAACTCCAACTTTAGTCTTGATTCACCTTTTCATTCAATCTTTACTTTCCTTTTGGTCTTTATTCCTCTCTATCTGCTCTTTTTATCCTTCTTTTGAGTTCCTTAGGAAATAGTTTCCTTTTAGCGTTACTACTAACAAATCATATCTTAAAGACGTAGTTTAGGCAGAATACCTTATATATAGACGACTTTAATTTTTTTTATCTTGCCTTAATTCTGTCATATTATGAACCAAATGTCTTCCTGCCTATATATAAAATAGTATCTGCGTCATATCTGTTTCCGATAGTGTCCTGCCTTTTCGTTTTATATAGAAAACGTTGATTTAATTAGTTTGATAAGTGCCTCTACACGAAACTCTCGAACCTTCAATCACTATGTGACTTTCTCTGATGAATAAATCTATACTTATTGAGACTGACTCAACATAAGTTCTATTTTTCTTGTTTGAACCACTACGCCTCTGATGAGAACCCATTAATGTTCGGAAATCGATTAAAGTTGTTCATCTTTTTTTTTCAATCTACGGAGAAATGGCTAAATTTGCCCTCTTTATAAATATACGATATATATATAAATATAAATAGACCTCGATAATCGGCTCAGGATTCTCCCCAATGACTTTACAAAGGTCACTTGGGGCCCCAGTTCGCCGTGAAACCATTTGGTAGCTGGTATCGTTACGAAGTCTATTTATATTTACCCACTTCTCTACTTGTAGAGTAAGCTCTCCTCCGGTTATATAGTTTTACCGTATATTATCACAATGTGTATATATATATATATATATATATATATATATATATATATATGTACAGAGAGAGAGAGTGAGAGAGGGGGGTAGGTAGGTACATATGCAAGCACACATACACGCATGCATATACATACGAATGTATGTATTTGTGTGTCTGTATGTCACCCCACCATCGCCTGATAACTAATGTTGATGCGATTATGCCCCTGTAACTTGGCGGTTCGAAAAAAGAGCCGATAGAATTAATACGAGGCTTCCAAAGAATAATTCCTGGCGTTGATTTCTTCAAATAAAAGACGGTACTTTAGTATGGCCTATCGTGTTTTGAAGCATATTGGATGGGAGGTCATGTTGCTGGTTTTGCCAATAAAAACACAAGCACCATTTATGTGATGTTCGCTATTTGTTTTTCAGGTTTTTGTTCGACCAGAGTTCTTTCGTTACAATTCAGTGGCCTTAGACGGACTATATGTAATCTGACCCTTTCCCCACTTATTTATTACTATTTTTTTTTTTTACGGAATCCCACGTTTTAGGCTATGGAGATTCCGATTCTGAAAAAAATTGTTTGAAAAATTTCAATCCCCCCCCCCCAAAAAAAAAGCAGGCTATTTACATGCTAGAAATAACAGCCAAATCTCACAAAACTAGTGTTAGGGTTAGGTTTAGGGTTAGGGTTAGGGTCAGGGTTACGGTTAGGGTCAGGGTTACGGTCAGGGTTAGGGTTAGGGTTAGGGTTAGGGTTAGGGTTAGAGTTTGAGTTATGGTTAGATTTACCCTGTGGATCTATATAAAAACCGGTGGGGGTGGGGGGGGAATTGAAATTTTGAAATTGAGATTTTTGAAAAAATTTTTCAGAATCGGAATCTCCATAGCCTAAAACGTGGGATTCCGTAAAAAAAAAATCACTGTCCGGTACGTTTCTGAAGACCTGAATGTCAATGAGGATTTTCTAGGTTTTTATAATCCCCCTGACTGCCCTTCGAAGACACTGACTAAGATTATTCTAGATGTTTTTTGTCACCTAAACATTTCACTTGGCTCAAAGTTATGCTGTTTGTCATTTGATGGTGCAAGTACCATGAGTGGAAACATTTCAGGTGTACAAATGCGATTGAAAAATTTGTTCCCAGGTACATATTTTGTACACTGTGGAAACCACTCTCTAGACCTTGTCCTCCAAGAAGTTAGTTTTAAGGTTACCTTTGTAGCTGATGCACTGAACTGTGTTCATCAATGCGCCATTCTTGTAAAAGAGTCACCAAAAAGAAAAGCACAATGGACAAATCTTTGTGTTGCAAGCAGTGTGTCCAACTCGGTGGTGCATTAGAGCAACAGCACTGAAACAAGCAGAAAACAATTATAAGAATATTCAAAATTGTTTTGCTTGACTTTCTTAATGACTTCTCGTTAAGAGCAACAACAAAGGCTACTGTTAAAGGGCTGCTAAAGCAATCTGACAAAGCTTCCATTTTGTTTGGCATTAAAATCGCTGGGGATATATTTGGGGTATGTGAGCCAGTGGCACGTATCTTACAGCGTCCAAGCACGACAGCCGGTGATTGCTTGAAATTGATTGAAAATTTGAAAAACTCTCTTTCAAAAATGAGAAGTGAGAAAGTTTTTGAAAAATATTTTGATGAAGTATCCTCTTCTGACTTGGTGAAAATGCCCAACATTTCGCGATCTAAAAATACATCACTGCGCTTTAGGCACACAACAACTACTGAAGAAGCTGCTCTTTCTGTCACCGATGACTGGCGTCGGCAATTTTTCTCTATAGTGGCTGTCATCGAAAATGAATTGACTCACCGGTTTCAGCAACAGGGAATACGTGTATGCTCTGAGCAAGAGGAGTTGCTATTGTCAGCAGTCAAATGTGGAGTATTTAACTTTGAAAATGCACCTGCTTCTACCTGCTTCTTTTGATTTACTCTTACTGTCATCTCAAATCAAACTTCTTGCTGGCCTATGGACGGAAAGGGAAAATTTGCCTAAATCATTTAATGACATAGTTGAAAAATGGAGAACGTCTGATGCTATTTTTCGTTCTATTATGCTACAAGTGTTGGCGTTAATGCAGCTTGTCTTGTCTTCACCTGTATCTGTTGCATCAAACGAAAGAACATTCAGTGCACTTCGCCGTTTGAAGACCTGGCTCCATACCACAATGACACAGCACCGTCTTACACATTGTACCATAATGCATGTACATAAAAAAATATACGATGAAAACACTTTGCACATCCTCACGAAACGTTTCATTAACAAAACGTGTGAGCGTAGGAAAACTTTTGGAATATGTTGATACAGTTTTTTTCATATACGTGTGAATTATGGAGTGATGCAAAAACTCGGCTTACTTCCATTTTAACACTACTTATAGCTTCATTATTTCTTTCTTGGTAAACTGACATTTGAATGTTCGGACGCGTGCTACTTGCTGTAAAAGGAGCGAGGTTATCCATGTAATACAACAAGAAAATTGCAGATAAGTTGAATATAAAAGTGAAAAATAATCATTGAATACTGAATAAACATTCACCTCCCCTAACTTTAAGCCCTCACCCTAATCCCTAACCCTTAATAAAATATGGGAAAAGCTGGAGATGAATGTTTTGAAAACATTCTGAACTATCTTTCAGAATGGTTTACTTTTCAGTGAAATGTCATTTTGTTATTTTTCATGTTTTTATTCAATTAATCTGCAATGTTCTTCTTGTATCAGATGGATGACCCACCCTCCGTTTACAGCAAGCAGCGAGCGTCTCGTTTTTTACCTGTGTGCTAAATTTGACTACATACGACTAACACGGGCGCATGCGCAAATTTGTGACATGCATACTCCCAGAACTCGGATCCACACTTCTCCAGTAGTGCTAAATTTTGAAACTGAGTTTGCACCCCCTAAGCAAATTTTGTTCCCGGGCCACTGTATGCATATGTATATGTATTAATAATATATATATATATATACATACACACACACACACACACACACACACACACACACACACACACACACACACACACACACACACATATATATATATAAATATATATATATATATATATATATATATATATACATACAAATATATATATATATATATATATATATATATATATATATATATATATATATATATATATGTATATACACATGTAATATATATATGTACACATATACATACATACATATATATATATATATATATATATATATATATATATATATATATATATATACATATACACAGACATGCAGGAATTAAATAGACACATTTAATTCTCAAAATTTATGAGCTAAGCATCTTAATATGTTTTCAGCGGTTTAGAATTTACAATGTAATTATTCTTTTTCGTTCCAGGTGCCATTATATTAAACATTTGTAAAGAGTAACCATGCCACGCACAAAAAAATTCAGCAGAACTGTCAGATTTCCAAAGAGGTCGTATTGTTGGGCAATCCGAGGCTGGTCTTAGCCAGCGAAAAATTGTCGAAAATCTTCAAATTCGTCTTGTTACTGTTAATAGAATTATAGTGCAATTCAAAAGCCAAGGAAAAAGAATCAACAGATTCTCGTACCGGCCGACTTGGGCCCTTGGAAAAGAAGTTTCGCTGCTTGAAAAGAATTGTGGAAAACGAACCCCGTTCGAAGGCTTCTGACATTGCAAAACAGCTAGAAGTTAGTCCAAGAACGTGTGTTACATATCTGCATAAGCTTGGGTATTATGGACGAGCTGCTTATTCTATCCGTCTCTTTTCCCTAGTACTTATTCTATCCATCTCTTTTCTCGAATCGCTAAGTAACGGGGACGTAAACACACCAACATCAAGCGTTGATGGTGGGACAAACACAGACATACAAACATATACATACATATATACGATGGGCTTCTTTCAGTTTCCGTCTATCAAATCCACTCATAAGGCTTTGGTCGGCCCGAGGCTAAAGTAGAAAACACGTAGTGGGACTGAACCCGGAAACTACGTGGTTGGGAAGCAAGCTTCTCACCACACAGCCACGCCTGTGCTCATAATATATATATATATATTCGCCTATCGCGCACCCAATACATCGCGGATTTTTCGGGTTAATATCTGTAAATTTATTTCGCGGACTC
>NC_142936.1:80590585-80675585 GCF_046866305.1 Octopus bimaculoides | reverse complement strand
CTGCTGGATTTGTTGTATTCACAGACAGACATATTACATCCAGTAAAGAACTACCTAACTAACCGGGATAAAGTCACTCACATAAGCGCTCCAACCTTTGAACCACAGGCGCACTGTCTCTTCTCTCTATTTTTTTCTACAACTATCATAATGACTGTTTCCCCTCTGTTCTGACGGGTTCTTGTGACCTTCATTCACGTTGTTATCAGCCCACTGATATTTTCTCTTCTCATCACCCTTGTTGTGTCTAATCCCACCAGGTCCGGTATTAATCTCTATACCCAGTTCTCTTCTAGAACGCCCAGCCTCTGGAACTGCCTCCTTGGTCTTGTTTTTTCACTTAAAAATATCGGTCTCACGATGGCGAAGCTCCTTCTTCTTGACAAGCAAGTATACGCGCGCACACGCACACACACACACATAACGTCATAGAAATATAGAAGCTTAGAGAGAACGTGAAAGAATTCGTTTCTAACGGCTAAACTCGAATCGATTTTCGCTCCTTATTGAGGTCTCATCAGGTGTCTACATCACTGAACTCATCCCAAAGAAACAAGCAGCCAATCTATAAATAAACACAGCAAATCCAGCAGCTTCAGCGAACTGGTGCTACGAATTTACATACGATAAGTGTCTAACACATCATTTGATATCAGCGAAACGCTATTCTCGCATCCCATACGATATAGGTGAGTCATTCGAATGCCTTCATAAAAACGAACACATGCATAAGATATTTCCCTATACCATTTTATTTAAACATTGCTTCTCTTAATCTCATAATTTGAATCCAGTGGCTTGAGAAAAATAAGGGAAATCATATATACGTAATTATATTGTTACGTCTACTCATCCTTTAGTTTCTACACATAAATGTGTATTTATGTGTGTATATATATCTGTGCGTGTGTGTGTATACATACGTACGTACATACATACACAAGCATACAATCAGCATCATATACGAGTATGTATATATATGTAATATATCCAGGTATATACTTTCACCAGTCTTTCAACTTACCTGTTTCACCAGAGACAATATTTAAACGTGATACATTTTTTCATTTCATAGTTGTCTGGAATTAGGAATGTGACACCACACACGAATATATATACATACAAATGTGTATACGTGTATACATACATACATATATACACACGCGCGTGTGTACGTATGTATATTCTTTTATATGTTTCAGCACTAATGCTGTGGCCATACTGGGCCACCGCCAATACACGCACACAGATATACATACATACACATATATATATATAATTATGATAATAATATTAGGGAAAAAATTCCAAATTTAATTTAATTTATCAAAATTAAATTAAATCTTACAACTCAAGAACTCAACATACAGCCCAGTCCTGGAATCGAACTCGCTACCTCATGATAGTGAGCCTGATGCTCGAACCACTGAGTCATGCGCCTTCACGTTTTTTAACCAAAGCGATCTGTGGGAGATACCTGGTTCATTGGAAGCCCCCACTCCCTTTTTATTTCTGGAGACTTTCAGTGAATGCTTGAGCTAAAAGAACATTCCACTGATATATTGAACAACTGTATGTCTGCTTTTATATAATCAACATTTTACGTTCGTTTTCTATGCTGGTATGGGTTGGACGGGTTACATAGCATTTGAGTTAGTTCTTTATTCAGCCCTCCTAGATAGGTTGGAGAACTACCTCTATCTTATACACCACGTTCAGGTTTTGTTTCACGGCTGGACACCCTTGCTAACACCTATCACTCAGTATCTTTTATCTCCTACTTGTTTCAACCGTTAGACTGCGGCCATACTCGGGCACCGTCTTGAAGAGTTTTTAATCGAATGAATCGACCCTTAAGATTTTTGACGTTTAAGCCTGGTACTTATTTTATCGCTATCTTTTGGTGAACCGCTAAGCTATGGGGACGTAAACATACGAACACCAGTAGTCAAGCCCGGTCCAGGAATCGAAACCACAATCTTATGATCATGGTGCTGACACCCTAACCACTAAGCCACGCGCCTCCACTACTTTTCCATGATTACATGGATCAAATCAGAGTAAGCTGGGGTAGAGTTTTCTACGAATGAATGCCCTTCCTGATATAAACTTCCGACTGCTTCCAAGCAAGGTAATAATTTCCCAGTATATTGAACAATGAATAACCCCAACATGGTTATGCAATGAACTGCAAGAAAATGAGACTATTTTCTTGCAAACCAAAGTAGACATGTGAAGATGAGAGGAAATGCAAATTGACATCATCATTGTTGTTGTTGGCACTCCGTCGCTTACGACGTCGAGGGTTCCAGTTGATCCGATCAACGAAAGAGCCTGCTCGTGAAATTAATGTGCAAGTGGCTGAGCACTCCACAGACACGTGTACCCTTAACGGAGTTCTCAGGGATATTCAGCGTGACACAGAGTGACAAGGCTGACCCTTTGAATTACAGGCACAACGGAAACAGGAAGTAAGAGTGAGAGAAAGTTGTGGTGGAAGAGTACAGCAGGGTTCGCCACCATCCCCTGCCAGAGCCTCGTGGAGCTTTAGGTGTTTTCGCTCAATAAACACTCACAATGCCCGGTCTGGGAATCGAAACTGCGATCCTATGACCGCGAGTCCGCTGCCCTCACCACTGGGCCATTGCGTCTCCACTGACATCATCATAATCAGCATTCAATGTTCATTTTTAATGTACAGCTTGACAAGAGCTGGCAAGACTAGGGCCCACACCAGGTTCCATAGTCTGTTTCAGCTTGGTTTCTATGGTTGGATGCCCTTCCTAACACCAACCACTTTACAGAGTGTATTGAGTGCTTTATACATGGCGTCATCACATCACACATATGCAGCAGGTTTCTTTCAGTTTCCATCAACCAAATCTTCTCATAAAGGTTTTGGCTGGGCCAGGGCTCTAGAAGACATGTGCCCAAGGTACCACACAGAGGAACTGAACCTGAAAACACAATTAAGTGAACTTTTTCACCGTACAGCCATGCTTAACAAAGCTAATATATAAAAAAGATCAAAAACAGACACAAGATTACAAAATGCCATTATTTATTTAATATTTTTCATAATTCTTTAATATGATACAAATGTTGAAAACTCAACCAATATGGTGAATATAAGAGTGGATAAAGAGAATGGATGAATACAAAAAAAAAAAAAAAAAAAGATGGTCAAAGAATGGATGACGAGAAGGACAAAGATGAAGATGTCTTTGAGAAGTATCTCAGAAACATGTTTGGTGAATGCAATAATGAAACATGAAGATGCGTAGAATAGTTAGCAGATTTAGAACTTGAGACTGAAACCAGGCCCAACAGCTGATACACCTTTTGCCGCAGTCGCCATGTGGAACCCTCCAGGAATTGCAGCCTCATCACAGCCTTCTTCCTGCAAAACGAAAAGAAAATAATATATTTTTTTTTATGGCAGAGTTGTGAGAGAAAGTGAAGAATAAAAAAAAACTGCAATTCATAGGTTATTTTCAGTAGGAAGCACACAGAAAAGAAACTAAAAATATTGTCAGGTCAGAGCCCTAGTCTGAAGGCCTGTAATAGAATGGGCTCCACTCAAGGCACCTGCCCAAGTGCCAGGTGATTGTGTTAAACAGGGTGACAGATTAGGTCTATCAATCTATGACAAGCAGATCAAACATAAACAAATGAACAGGTTTCTGTACAGTTTATGTGTCCAGCTAATTTTACTCAGATGGCTCAAATCAACCTGAGACTAAAATAGAAAATAATTGTCCAAGGTGTTGCACAGAGAGATTGAACCCAGAACTATGTGATTAGGCAAAATAAACTTCCTAAACACACAGCCATGCCAAGACCCATCAAAAAGTAATGTCTACTTATTTCAGTACAAGGCCATACTCTTTTAACACAGAGACAGTACAAAAGCTTACAAGCATTTAGGATGGGGGAAGAATACAGATGCATAGATTTTGAGGGTAGGGGCAATATACTAAGCTGCAATTTGTTTCTGTTGATTCTAGAAAGATGAGGCATAAAGCTAACTGGAGCCAGATTCAATCACAGAATTTAGAGGAACAAAAATGAATCTTTCTGTCATCACCAAGCTGGCAAACAATCAGTGTTGACTTCCTTGGCAAATGATTTTGTCATGTAATATTTAAGAAAGCGTAAAAAGTGGTTTTCTATTGCCTTTCTTCGGGTGTGTTCCTCTACAAGACACATCTTGTCGACCAGATACAGACAACTTCACCACACTTATCTCAGGAAACTCAGAATGTAAAGAACCAAGATGAAAATTGTAAAGCACTCCATTGTTAAATGACTCTAAGAATTCTGTGAATCCACCATCCTGCATTGATGAAAAGCAAGTTTAACCTCAACGAGACTGGGATTAAGAATGCAAAGATCTGGAGCAAATGCTGTGAGGCGTTTCATCCGACACCACCCAAACAACTCTGCAAAGATATTTACTCCAGTATCACTTAACTTTTACTGGTATCAGTCACAGAACTATGGCCATGCTGGGGCACCTTCTTGATGAGATTTGTCAAACAAATTGACAAAACCTCCAGTTTATGAGGATGTAAACAAACTGACACTGATTAGAACAGTTGCGTTTTTAATGTAGCACCAGCACAGGTGCCTTCTCATGTAACGCAAGCACAGGTGCTTTTTACATGAAAACAGCATGGGAATGGTATTAATAAAGCCTTAATAAATAAAACCTGAGAACTAGTGTTTGTGGAAGTTGTTTTATAACTGCATTAGTAAGAAGTGAAAGTTAGAGCATACATTAAGACTGACATGGAAATCCAAGAAACGAACTTCATGAAAAAACACTTACAATTAACTTGGCATATGCCTTGCCACCAGATGGCGGTTTTGGAGAGTTACCATGTTTGCGTGGTTGCTCACTTTTAGCTGGCCATGTCGGAAACATCGAAGGACTTACAGGGGCTGGCGATTCCTTGAAATATTCATGAGATTTGGCTTCTTCGGCTGTTATTCTTTTGGAAGGATCAAATGTGAGAAATCTAGAAAGGAAGACACAGCAAACATTTAAGATAAGAAACACAGAGTGAACTGGAGCAACACGAAAGAACACAACACACAGCATGATCCAGGAATCAGACTCACTACCTCATGATTGTGAGCTCGACACTCTAACCACTGAGCCATGAAAAAAAAAAAAAAATGTAAAACTATGATGATGATGAATTCAAAGCACCCAGATAATTCATGTAGAACCACATATATGAACAGTTAATAACAAAAAAGCAGAGAACTACGTACTTGTTAAGGAGATCAAATCCCAAATCTGTGAGGTAGGATCCAAAACGTACACGTAGCTTGTTGTAGGTATATTCCCCAAAGTTGACTTTGCGAAACACAGGCAGTTCACTAACACCAGGCCAGATTTTTTCATTTGGTGTTCCCAAATCCTGAAAAAAAAAGGTCAGGTATTTTTATTAACAAAAGTCATCAAAATTATGGTATTTTAGCAATAATGAATCTGCCAGAGTGAGAAAATGGGGACATAAATGAGGCATACATGACATTACCAGCATAGAAAGTTGTGAGGTCAGTCGTACAGATCTCACTGTACTAGTTGAAATGCAAACTTTACACACCTACTTATGTACAATATTGTATATATAGTTAGTGATGCTCTCATCATTTCTATAAAAATGGTGAAGACTCTAACAAGTTTGAAATATGTCCAGATTTATCTTCTATTTTTTTTATTTTTGCCAAAATGAATAAAACGATAAACAATCATTAAGCTAACTGCATTTTCCTTCACCACATAAGTTTTCCTATTTAGATTTTTCATGATAACTGCATTAAAGTGAATATGTTAACACTAATTTTACAAGTCAGGAAGACCAGAAAAGCACCAAGCCGCACCTGTAGTTAGTTTATAACCGTCCACTAATGCTTTATCTAAAAATCTTTCATCACTTTATTAGAGACAATTATGGCTGAGTGTTAATTTCTCCAAATCCCTGGAGCTGTAAACTATGTCTGGCCAGTTTAGCTGCGCAAAAAAACCTTACAGCAGACTGCATCTATAATACTGCAAATGTGCATTGCCAATGATGTATACACGTGGAAAGAAACTGCTTACCTGGGGCACAATATATTAGGTATGGGACATTAGTGGCAGCATAGATAGGATAGGTTTAAGTTTGTCTTATAAGAGCACTGTGTGAGTATATGAGCTAGTCAAATTTTCTTTCGGGCAAGCTCCTTAAACGCCTTTCATATCTGAGACAACCCCTGGTTCTGTGAAACAAATTTCTCATTTTAAAGTGATCTAAATTAAAACCTTCCATCAAAATTTTTAATCTTTCAGTGTTTAAACCAGCCATATCTGGCTGAGACATTCTACCGGTCTTATGTTCAAACTGGCCTCTCATACCAACACTACAATACCATTCCTAAAATAGACAACCAGACTATCGATATCTCAAAGACACAAGATAATACCAGATGAATTCAAAGTAATGTGAATGAATAAACATTACACTTGACAGAGTAATCTGAATGCTAAAGGGTTTAGTGATTAATGTTTCAAACACTACTTAATTATGACAAAATTATTTATACTTGGTTCTTCAGCATTTTCAAAATTAAGAAGGGTATCACTTCTGCACCCACCCTATTCACAAGATGTAGCACCTGCAGACTTCCATCTCTTCCCCGAGAAGAAAAGGCAGCTCAGAGGTCATCATTTTAATATCGTTGTCGAAATGCAGAATGGATCACAGAAGGCCCTCGACTTGCTTACGGAAAACAACTTTCAGGCTGGATTCCAAAAGTGGCAGGAACACTGGGACCGGTGTATTGTGTTAGGTGACTATTTCAAAGGAGACGATATTGATGTTGATGTAGTGAGTCAAGTACATCAACAGCAACAGCAACATCAAAATCAAATGAAATGGAAACTGCAGTTGTGAGCCCTGTGCCAGTAGAATGTAAAAAGCTCCATCCAAATGTGGCCGATGCCAGTGCCGCTTTGGCTGGCTTCTGTGCCGGTGGCACATAAAAAGCACCATTCGATTGCGGTCAATGCCAGCTCCTCTGGCCCCTGAGCCGGTGGAAAGTAAAAAGCATCCACTACACTCTCAGAGTGGTTGGCGTTAGGAAGGGCATCCGGCTGTAGAAACACTGCCAGATCAGATTGGGGCCTGGTGCTGACTCCTGGCTTCCCAGACCTCAGTCGAACCATCCAACCCATGCCAGCATGGAAAACGGACGCTAACCAAGGGAAATAAGGTATTTTTTTAATTGAACATAACTAGCCCTGGAACTTTTTGATACCACCTTGTAATTGCCAACATATAAACATTGCAGTGGGTGTCCAGTCCTGAACAACACTGCAACTATTGCAAGGACGAGAAGGAATAAGATCTTTCTCTTTCTTTCATTTTCCTTAAAGCGTAACAACTTACCTTGAAAACTCTGGTTAGCTGGTCAACTTCAGATTTGCCTGGCCATAATGGCTTCATAGTGAGAAATTCAGCCATAATACATCCAACTGACCACATATCAATGCATGTTGTGTATTCCTGCAAATAATGATAATAATAATAATTTTCAAAATACAAAGACCTGGAAATAGAGATAACTCGAATGTGGAATCTAAAAACAGAAACAATTCCTATCATAGTAGGTGCCTTAGGTATAATAAAAAAATATTCAGACAAATACATAACAAAAACACCAGGACTTACAAATATATATAACATACAGAAAATTGCACTACTGGGTACTGCACACATTCTACGCAAAACACTTTCAATACAGTAAACATAAGAGCACCACAGCAAACCACAGCACATACCCAAGGCGCACAGAGCTGCGCTCGGTAGTGAAGTGAAAGCACGTTATAAAAATAAAACTACTGAACAATAATAATAATAATAATTCTTTCTACTATAGGCACAAGGCCTGAGGGTTTGTTGGGAGGGGACTAGTCAATTACATTGACCCCAGAATTTCACTAGTTCTTAATTTATCAACCCTGAAAGGATGAAAGGCAAAGTTGACCTCAGTGGAATTTGAACTCAGAACGTAAAGATGGATGAAATGCTTAGCAGTATTTCAACTAGCATGCTAACAATTCTGCCAGCTCACCACCTTAAATAATAATGATGATGATGATGATGGTAATAATAATAATACTTTCTATTATAAGCATAAGGCCTGAAATTTGGGGAGACCCCAGTGTTTTGCTGGTATTCGATTTATTGACCCTGAAAGGATGAAAGGCAAAGTCAACCTCTTCTTGTGTCTTCCCCTTCCAGAGGTTCCCTCAACAGTTAGAGATCAGCACTTCTTTACACAGTTGTCCTCCTTCATATGCACCAAATGACCATACCAGTGCAGTTGTCTCTCTTGCATATCATACATATACTGTATCACTGTATCAACAAGACTATCGAAGGCTGTCGTACACCACTGGCCATAAATGTGCTTGCTTGCAGTGTTGTAGCTTTCAAATGATGCCACCCAACTGGCTATGAAGGCTGGCCTATGGTGCATAAGTGACCAAGATCACAACAGTCTCCCTCAATAAGAAGCCACTCCATCACAGGGTAACTCTTTTACAGTTGAGTGAACTGGAATGATGTAAAATGAAGTGCTTTGCTCAAGAGTATAACACATCATCCAATCCAAGAATTGAAACCATGATCTTGTGATCATGAGTACAACACCCTAACCACTAGGCCATGTGCTTTCCAGCTGTAGAAACTCTGCCAGATCAGATTGGAGCCTGGTGTAGCCATGTGGTTCGCCAGTCCTCAGTCAAATCGTCCAACCCATGCTAGCATGGAAAGCGGACGTTAAACGATAATGATGATGTATGTATGAGTTTGTGTGGGGGCATATGGGTGTGTTCGAGCCCCTTCATCTTGACATCATAAGATAGTTGTTAATGAGTATCACTATCATACAAGTAATATAATTTATTTCCAATCCTTTACAAAAGCATTTCCATTCTTGGGGGAAACATTAGCTTATTTGGAAACAAGTAGTTTGGCACCGGGAAGGGCAAGCAACTGTAGAAAATCTGCTTCAACAAATCCTGCCCAGCTAATGCAAGCTTGGGAAAAAGGAAATTAAAAATGATGATAATATTGGTTTCAAATTTTGGCACAAGGCCAGCAATTTCATGGAGAGATGGTAAGTCGATTACATCAACCCCAGTATTCAACTGGTACTTATTTTATCGACTCCCAAAAAGAGAATGAAAGGCGAAATCATTAGTGGTTCGTAGTATACAAAAATATATTACAAAAAAAAAATGGCACATATACTGTAAATAATTCCAAAATAACAAAACAGAAAACATCAAAATAATGAAATCAAGCAGATAAATATAAAAAAAAAAAATTAAAAAAACCCATTTCTCTTCGTTTTCTTTTTTCTGGATTTATACCCCAAAACACAGATTTGTTTATTCAAGCTTAGAACAGGTTCCATGTGATGTTTACTGAGACAGACAAGAAAATATTTTAAGTTTTCATGCTGATTAGCAGATTGCAATCATGCTGATTAGCAGATTGCAATCATGCTGAAGCAGTTTGTGTGCTTCTGAGTGGTCAGTGAAGCTTAATTTTTTATCTCTAAGCACAACTAGAGATTATGTAGGAGCGGCAGTAGTAGTGGTAGAAGCATATATCTTAACTTATGTAATTAATTTTGTTCAACTGCATCTTAGAGACGCAACATAGGTGAGGTTTATGTATAATGGAGCTTTCATAAAATATATAAATTTACATTCCACTTCTGAATGCTCTGATAAATAAATAAATAAATAAAAGAGAAAAAAGAAAGAAAGCAAGAAGGAAAGTAAATCTGTTGCTGCTTGTGTGCTCATAACATTCTTCACAGCCAGATATTGCTCCAACTTGGTTTCAAACGGGTTAATATGAAGAAAGCTATCCATTTAAAAAACATTTCTGTTAATAATTCAAGCAAATATCCGTGTTTTCTGAACAACTGCAGCCATGTTGCAAAAAATAAATAAATACATAAATAAAAATAAAATTTGGGTGCAGGTATGGTTGTGTGGTTAAGAAGCTTGCTTTGCAACCACATAGCTTTGGTTTGGGGTTCAGACCCACTGTGCAGCACCTTGAGCAAGTGTCTTCTACTATAGCCCCTGGCTGGCCAATGCCTTGAGTGAATTTCATAAACAGAAACTGTGAGGAAGCTGCATGAATGCATGCATGTATATATATATATCTATATATCTATATATATCTATATATCTATATATCTATATATATATATATATATATATATATGCAAAAATTTTATAATTATAAGCATAAACCTGAATTATAATTATGCTTATAATTATAAAATTTTTGTATAAGTTTACCAATAACGGTTCTTTTAACATTCCAAACTACTTGATGAAATTATTAGTTGTTAATGATTAATTTTCACCCTATATCAGTATATATATATATATATATATATATATATATATTATATTATATAAAAGATGGAGGTGGAAATGGCATAGAAGTAAGACATTTCGATTTAAGAAGGAATTTAATAAAAATGTTCTCGGCCCCCAGACAGAAGATAAGCTGTTTTTACTTCAAATTTTTACTGATATTTGATACAAAGAGATTCATCGAAACCGTTAATATTTTCTTTATATAAGAATTTTTTCATTAAATTACCTCTTAAATTGAAATCTCTTAGACTTACTTCTGGGCTATTTCTACCTCCATCTTTTATAAATAAAAATTTGATTTGTATAGATCTCTAATCTTTTTCAACTATATATATATATATATATATATATATACAGAGAGAGAGAGCAAGGTAATAGTTATTCTCACTTAAACATGGATGTCCTGTTAAAACAAACTTAACTGCAGTACATGCCGAAAGAGAAACTCTCATATTTAAAAAAAACTAAGTACTGGGGTCAATTTGTTTAATTAAACCCTTCAAGGTAGTGCTCCAGCATGACTGCAGACCCATGTCTGAAAGAAAAACCAAGTAAAAGATAAAAGTTTAAAAAAATAAATAAATAAATAAAAACTAAACCCACTAACCTTGGTGCCTAGCAGTAACTCAGGTGCTCTATACCATAATGTAACTACAACTGGTGTATAATGCTTCAATGGGGATCCATATTCTCTGGCTAGACCAAAATCGCCAACCTTAGGTGGGGGTAAAAGACAAAAAAGAAACATTTCAATGAATATTCTACTTTTCCTTCAATTTCTAAAGCAATCATTAATCACAATTGGTATCAAGAAGATAGAAAGTGTTAGAATTAATTCCATTGCCAACTCTCACCTGTTTCCGATTAAGGTGATATTTCTCTCGTGATCGGGCATGTTTTCATGGAAGATTGGAAAGGAAGGGCACCGCTTGTATGGCAGTGACACTTGTTTACAACCATCATGGAAGCCAATGCAAGGAGACAGAAATACACACACACACACACACACACATGATGGACCCCTTTCAGTTTCTCCCTACCGAATCCACTCACAAGGATTCAGCCAACATGGGGGTTATAGCATAAGAAACTTGCTCAAGATGCCATACAGAGTTACTGAACCTGAAACCATGTGGTTGAAAAGCAAATTTCTTACCACACAGCCACGCCTGTACAGCAGAATCCCAATACAACTTCTGCCAACCAATTCTGCTAAGAAGATGCTAGTCAGCTTGAAGCAATAGCCCAAGGTGCCACGCAATGATAAAACATACAGTTAAGACACCAACTCCATCCCCATATACCCGTATTTCATAATACATAGGAAATAACTAAACACTAACCTTGAGAATGCCTTTGTGACTCAGTAACAAGTTTGATGTCTTTAAATCTCGATGTAATATCCAGTTGTCGTGGAGGTGAGCCACAGCTTTGAGGAGCTGAAGCATCAGTGTTTTCACTTCACCTGTAAATGGAAGAATACTGCTTAAGAACAAATATAATAATGAAAGAAAATTCATTCTAATACCGAAGTCTCTAGTCAGGCAGTGAGCTGGCAGAAACGTTAGCACGCCGGGCAAAATGCTTAGCAGTATTTCATTTGCTATGTTCTGAGTTCAAATTCCGCCGAGGTCAACTTTGTCTTTCATCCTTTCAGGGTCGATTAAATAAGTACCAGTTACGCACTGGGGTCGATGTAATTGACTTAATCCCTTTGTCTGTCCTTGTTTGTCCCCTCTGTGTTTTAACCCTTGTGGGCAGTAAAGAAATAAGAATCATTTCTGCACCAAGCAAAATGCCTAGCAGCATTTTGTCCATCTTTACATTTTTGTCCCAAATTCCACTGACGATGACTTGGCCTTTCATCCTTTTTAGGGTCAACGGAACAGCCTGCTCATGAAATTAACGTGTAAGTGGCTGAGCACTCCACAGATACGTGTACCCTTAACATAGTTCTCGGGGAGATTCAGCGTGACACAGTGTGACAAGGCTGACCCTTTGAATTACAGGCACAACAGAAACAGGAAGAAAGAGTAAGAGAAAGTTGTGGTGAAAGAGTACAGCAGGGTTCGCCACCATCCGCTGTCGGAGCCTCGTGGAGCTTTAGGTGTTTTCGCTCAATAAACACTTACAACACCTAGTCTGGGAATCGAAACCGTGATCCTACAACCGCGAGTCCGCTGCCCTAACCACTGGGCTATTGTCCCTCCACTTGCAACAACATATAAACCTCATTAATGGTGACTACAAAGAAAAACAGTAGAATATGAGTGATTCAGTAAATGCAAAACTACAAGACAAGAAGGAGTTAGAGTAAAAATAAGAATGAAAGAGAAAAGTGATCCTCACCAACAAGGAATGGTTGTTTCATAGTTTCCATAAGGCCTTTTAAATCATGTTCCACATAATCCATCACTATGTAGATCTTGTCCATGTTACTACCAACAACAATTTCCTGTAGAGTTTAAAAAAATAGATGCAAATTTTAATAGATGCTTGCGCAAGGTGTTGCACAGTAGAATTGAACCCAAAACCAAATGGTTGCTGAGCAAATTTCTTAATCACACAGCTATGCCAGTGTTTTAAGTGAAATCTTTAGTAAATAACTATAAGTGTATCTCAAGCCTCAAGTGCTTGGATTCCATTGGTGAAGAAGCTTTCGTCCTGTTGGTCAAAAAAAGGTCATCACCAGCAGATATGATGTCACCATCACTGTGATACTGGTTCCCAGTTAAGAGCTTTTTCATGTTTGAAAACAGATGACAGTCAGTTAAGGCCAAATCAGAACAGGGAAGATGATCAACCAGTTCAAAGCCAAAATTATGCACAACAGTCACTGAAACCAAGGTCTTGTATCCTGGAGCATTGTCTTGATGAAACAAGACCCTTTCTGTCAGTTTTCCTAGACATTTGGTCTTCTTAGCCTTTCATAACTGCCTCAGAGCTTATCCGTTTCAGTGGTATTTAAGCCACTGAGAGTACAAACTCCTCCTTGAAAGGGACACCAGTCCACCATAGAATTAACTATTACCACCTGCCACTGGTACTCATTTTCAACTGACTGGAGGAAACAATGTGAAATGCAGAGCCTTGCCCAGGGACAAAATGCAGACCTATACTGGAATCAAACCCACAACCCGAAGATCATAAACCTAACACCGATGCCAGTCTTATTTTTCTCAATACCATAATAATTTTGTGTTCATTCAGTGATATAAATTTGAAAGTTGATAGTTCAGTTTAAAAATAAGCATTTAGTATTACACTCACTAAGAGATGGCAGTTAACAGCTAACAAGACCTTAACTTTTATAGGTAAGTAAAGTAGGCAGATGGCAAAATTAGTATTTACTATGAGGCACAAAGCAGCAGCTGAAGCCACCTTCTTCATCATCAATAACATTTCCATGCTGGCGTAACAGGACAGGGCACCAAGATCCAAGCCAGTCCTTATACAGAGTTCCTGCCCTCCTAGATGCACTAGAGAACCACACCTCACTCGTATGTTCCATTAGTTGAATGGTTTCTATGGCTGGATGCACTTGCTAACACCAACCACTTTACAGAGTGTACTGGGTACATTTCATCATGACAACAACACCTAGAAAGATGTCACGTCCTCAATATGGCCAAAGTGCACTGGGTATATTTCACCATGAAATTTAAAACTAGCAAACAGCAAATAAATATCAACTAATAAAACAATTACTGGGATTAATGTGACCAACTATACACTATCTACATGGTGGTGCTTGATCATAGCCACAATCCAATTACTGAAACCAGTAGAAGACTAAAAGAAACTTAGTAGATTATTGGTTACTTACTCTGACTGTGACAATATTTGGGTGTTGAGCTTTCAATAAGGTATTAATTTCTCTCAAAGATGTTATAGGGAAGCCTTCTTTCTCTTTCTCCATCTTTAATCTTTTCAGAGCGACAATTTCATCTAAAAAAAACGTAAATGTAGTACATTTATACATACATGTGTATATTTATATATGCAAATGAATATTTCAATCAACCATGAACAATAATTACATAACATGAATCTAAAATGTTCATCATCATCATCATCATCGTTTAACATCTGCTTTCCATGCTAGCATGGGTTGGACGATTTGACTGAGGACTGGTGAAACCAGATGGTTACACCAGGCTCCAATCTGATTTGGTAGAGTTTCTACAGCTGGATGCCCTTCCTAATGCCAACCACTCCGAGAGTGTAGCCGGTGCTTTTACGTGCCACCGGCACGAAGGCCAGTTAGGCGATATTTTTTTTCTACTACTTCAAATCAAAAACAACACAGTTAATTTGTTTCTTGTAAATGTTTAACCTTCATCTGAAACAATAGTGTAACAACAATTATCATTAACATTCAATTTTCTATGCCTACATGAATCAAACAGAATTCACTGGGGCAGATTTTCTACGGCTGAATGCTCTTCCAGTCACCAACCTTTATCTGTTTTCTGGCAAGGTAACCCACAGCCAAACATGTCTTTGATGAAAGATTGGAAATGAGCAACACTGCTTCTATGATAGTGATGCCTGTTTACATCCATCACAAGATGTCAAGACAAGGGAACACACACACACACACGTCATATAGACATTAAATGATGATGATAATAATGAGGACCACAAAAACACACATGACAGGCTTCTTTCAGTTTCCATCTACCAAATCCACTCACAAGATTTTGGTCAGTCCACAGTTGTACACCCACACACACACACACACACATACATGACAAGCTTCCTCACAGTTTCCATCTATCAGATTCACTCTCAAGGCACTGGCTGGCCTGGGGCTATAGTAGAAGACACTTGCCCTAGGTGCCATGCAATGAAACTGAACCCCCAAACCACAGGGTTGCAAAGCAAGCTTCTTAACCACACACCCATGCCTGTTTAACAGGTTTCCATTGAAGACACATGCCCAAGGTGCTGTGCAGTGGGGCTGAACCCCAAACCCACACAGTTGGGAAGCAAGCTTCTTGACCATGCAGGCATTTCTTTGCAATCACAAGTGCAGCACCTAGGACGAATGCCTTATCCTATTACTTCAGGCTGACTGATTGGTTCCATGCGAGTGAATTGGTAACCCAGAAACTGAATGGAAGCCCATCACATTTTCAATAAGCATACAGCCAGTAGCTTTCATTGGTTTCGTCACTCCTGATGTGTTAGAATCAGTGGAATGAAAATCCTTTACTTGGGTAACAGGTAAGGATTGGCAACAGGAAGAGTGTCCAGTCATAGAAAATCTGCCTCAACAAGTTTTGTTAACCCTTTAGCACTTAAACTGGCCATGTCCAGCCCAAATATTCTAGCTGTTTTAAGTTCAAACTGGTGCAATCTGGTCTCTCACACCTACCCTACAATGTCATTCCAAAAATAAACGATCAAATCACTGGAATCTCAAAGCTATGAGAGAAAGCAGGATTAATTCAACGAATGTGAATAAATAAGCATTACACTCAACAGAGAACTCCTCATCATCATCATCATCACCACCATCAACAACAACAACCATCTGTCGTCCATGCTGGTATGGGTTGGACAGTTTGACCAGGGCTGGCAAGCTGAGGGGCTGCATCAGATTCCAGCCTAGTTTGGCATGGTTTCTAAGGCTGGATGCCCTTCCTAACACCAACCACTCCAAGATGGTAATGGGTGCTTTTTATGTGCCACCAGTATCTATCACGACTAGGATTTCACTCAGCTTGATGGATCTTCCTTCGCAAGCACAGCATATTGCCCAAGGTCTCGGTCATTTGCCATTGCCTCCGTGAGGCAATGAAATCTGAATGCTAAAGAGTTAAACCCACACCAGCATGGAGAAACGAATGTACGGTGACGGTGATTCAAAGAACTTGCCAATTACTAAATTAAGATGTGAATACCACCAAAAAGCAAAGACTAGTGAGGTAAGCATCAGAACTTGAAGCAAGGACAGAAATTGAAAGAAGCTTTACCAGATTTCTTGTCTTTAGCTCTGTAGACCACACCATAGGTACCTTCCTCGATTCGATTCAGACAGTTAAACTCCTCCACACTGCGACAGCCCTGGATGGCCGGCAGATAGGGGGGCAGGTCTGAGTCATCCTCGATGGGGGACGCAGGTGGACTTCCCTCCCTGAAAGGTGTTTCTTCATGTTCAGAGGGCTGCACTGAATCGGTACCACTTTCATTTTCTGAGTGGTCATCAAATTTAGACTTAGGATCTACATAAAAGAAAAAGAAGAAAAAAAAACAAACAATAAATAAATAGAAATAGAAATAAAAATAGAACGTAGAAGTGCTGTTGCCAACAGATATGCATTTGGCTAAGACTCCAAAGATGTGAAATACTATCAAGAAAAACCAAAGTTTTAGTTTGCAACAAGGAAAAATTACCAACAGATCTAGATTAATGCACACCATTCCACACTGTCCTAGGAGTACTATGTTCCTAAATACACTACGGTACTTCATTATATAACCATAATATACTATAAAGTGCATTAAACGTTTTTATAAGCCAATACTGTGTTAGCAGTGCTATTAAATCACATGTTAAGGTCATCTCTACAGATTTTCCATAAGAATTATAGCCAGCATTGATTCTTGTTGCAACGTTTCATATCCAAAATGCCAAATGCAAGCAATGAGATTCATCATCATCATCATTTAACGTCTGCTTTCCATGCTAGCATGGGTTGGATGATTTGACTGAGGACTGGTGAACCAGATGGCTGCACCAGGCTCCAATCTAATCTGGCAAAGTTTCTAAAGCTGGATATCCTCCCTAACACCAACCACTCCGAGAGTGTTGTGGGTGCTTTTACGTGCCACCGGATCGAGGGCCAGTCACACGGTACTGGCAAAAAATGGAAAATGGGTAATGGGCATATATGCCATATTTCGGGAGTTTCTGCTCCTTCATCAGCACACATCCAACCCATTAATCATCCACAAACTAATTGCTTAGATAGCCACTACATATAGCAGTGTAACACTATTGGATAAATACATATTCTCTTCTACTCTAGGCCCGAAATTTTGGGGAGTGGTGGTCTGTGCGTGTGGGGCGGGGTGTTGGTCGATTAGATCAACTCCAGTACACAACTGGTACTTAATTTATCGACCCTGAAAGGATGAAAGGCAAAGTCAACCTCGGTGGAATTTGAACTCAGGACATAAAGACTGATGAAACGCCCGGCGTGCTACCGCTTCTGCCAGCTCGCCGCCTTATACCTACTTACATATTAAACACATGCTGGTTTACATCTACTGTCTCAGATACGAAACACCATAACAAAATCAGGGCTGGCTATAATTTCTATGGAAAATCTGTAGAGATGACCTTAATGCCGTAATCACAGATACACTGTGAAGATAGATATTCTATGACAGTAGATAAGCTATGATTGTAAATATACTATGATTCCAGATACACTACAATCATAGATATAGTATGATGCTAAATATACTATGATCACAGATACAATATGATCCCAAATACAGTATAATCATAGACACACTATGATCCTACACAAAATAGGTAAAGGGAAAAAACCCCTTCAGTTATGAATGAGCATGGGACTGCACCTAGAGGCACAAATCCGGGCAAGTTGTTCATGAAAGACCAGCAGTCACCCATACATATCAGCCTCCCCTCTCCATGCCACGGATGTTATATAAGAGAAAGGCAAAGGCCGATACAGCTTGGCACCAGTGACATCGCAACTCAATTCTACAGATAAGTGAATTGGAGCAACATGAAAAATGAAGTGTCTTGCTCAAGAACACAACACATCGCCTGGTCTGTGAATCAAACTCACTACCTCATGATTGTGAGCCCGATGCTCTAACCACTGAGCCATGGACATAGTATGACCTAAATAGAGTACGAGCCTAGATATACTATGATCATAGATACAGTTATGAGCCTAGAAATACTGTGTTCTAGATACACTATAGCCCAGATTTACCCCAGTGCAGCTCATCATTTGGTACAAAAGTAACATCACCTCATTGGCATTCTTTTAATATTACGACTGCACACAGAACGTTTTGCATCATGTGAGCAGCAAATCATTAAAATTTAGTTAACATCATCATTGCTGTTTTCTTCCTTCTTTTTCCAAGCTTCTCAATTTTGTGCCAGCCCAGGCTTCATAATAATAGCCACAGGTGTAAAACAACTAACCCGCTAATTGTCCCTCCTACCATGCCCATCACCACTCTGCAACTAGAATGTCAATTACAGGAAAAAGTGCTGCAGTGTGGAAGTCAAGTGTAAGCAGAACAAATAGACCCACAGGGTGTCTGTGGGTGGATCAATGGCAATTGCGACATCCTTGGTGAAGTGACCTCCTTAGAAATATGCTGCGCAGGAGTGGCTGTGTGGTAAGTAGCTTGCTTACCAACCACATGGTTCCGGGTTCGGTACCACTGCGTGACACCTTAGGCGAGTGTCTTCTTCTATAGCCTCAGGCCAACCAAAGCCTTGTAAATGGATTTGGTAGACAGAAACAGAAAGAAGCCCATCGTTTATATATATATATATATACATATATATATCTATGTGTGTGTATATGCTTGTGTGTCTGTGTTTGTCCCCCGACCATCGCTTGACAACCGATGCTGGTGTGTTTACGTCACCATAACTTAGCGGTTCAGCAAAAGACACCAATAGAATAAGTACTAGGCCTGGTAAGAATAAGTCCTGGGGTCGCTTTACTCGACTAAAGGCAGTGCTCCAGCATGGCTGCAGTCAAATGACTGAAAGAAATAAAATAAAAGAAAAAGAAAAGAATACACTCGCACGCGCGCACCCCGCTCCTCATACACACACCCGATTGTCTTCTGTACAGTTTCTTATTTCTTTATTACCCACAAGGGGCTAAACATAGAGTGGACAAACAAGGACAGACGAAGGGATTAAGTCGATTACATCGACTCCAGTGCATAACTGGGACTTAATTTATCGATCCTGAAAGGAAGAAAGGCAAAGTCAACCTCGGCGGAATTTGAACTCAGAATGTAACGGCAGACGAAATACCGTTAAGCATTTTGCCCAGCGTGCTACCAATTCTGCCAGCTTGCCGACTCTTCTGTACAGTTTCTATTTACTGACATTCATTATCAAGGCATTCATTAACCCAAACGTCTGGTAAAAAAAAAACACCTACTTCATGGGACCATGAAGTAGGATTAAATCCAGAACAACAAGCTTGCTAAGCAAACTTTCTAATCACACAACTACAACTACGCTTGCATTTTTTGCTGTAATTCTTCTTAATCAAAGCTGACACAAACAGTTATATAAGAATAACTCGCGTTCTTTTTTGCCCAACCAAACCTATTTAACCCTTTCGTTACCATATTTCTAACCAAATTACACCCCTTATGTGTTTCAATTAATTTCTAACATAATCATAAATTTAGGCTGGTTTCATTAAACAACTCTAACTTTTTTATTTATCAACATATTAATGTGATTTTTGGAAGATAAATTAACAAAAGGTTCTCAACCAATTCTATACCAAAATTTTTGTCACAAAGTGACTTTAATTACAGGTAAATTCAACAAAATATAAAATTATTTAAATTTTTGTTCAAACATCGCTATAGAAAATGGGTTATTAGCTAATATTCAATTGGGTATACAACAAAATATTATTATAGAAGAGTTGTGCACATTACTGGATTTATTAGTCTCTTTTGCCAGTATAAAATTAAAATCCAGAGCAGTACCCAGTATTTGATTCACAAATCTTTTCCAAACTTTGATCCCCCATTTTGTGCGCTTTCTTGGCATATACTGTTGAAAACGCACTCGGCCTTTATAGCCCACCATATCCTTATCTATAAACTGTTTTATATGTGCTTTGAACACAGTCAATGAGGGGTCTTATTTTAAATAAGGGATCAAAGTCTAGTTTTCCACGTACTGGTCGTGTCTATTACATGTAGATATTGAGTCAATTTTAAAAACCGTATCCTCGTCATTATACTTGAGACGTATTCGTCGCCAAAGGGTTCATCACTACTCCAGTAATTTGTTATCCTAGGTAACTTTCTAATGCCCATAATAATATTTATGGCAAAATATGCTTTAATTTCATTCAAGTTTATGGGAAACCTCAAACTATCCTTTTTTACGCTTTGTTTACATTTAGCGTAACGGTTTGTTTCCGCCGTAATCAATTCAAATAGGCACATCGGAAAAAGCAAAAAGAAATAGTCTAAAGCTTTACTCTCCTGGGTAAGACTGTGACTTGGTCCAGTTTCTTCAGAAAAATCACTGAAAGGAGTTTTTAAATTTTCACTCCATTCAGGTACTAATTCATTCTCTTTATCGCTATCATCGGAGCTCTCGGATTCACTGCTTTCATTTTCGGAAAATGAAACCTCAGATTCATTATCAAATACCACGTGCTTTTTTTTTCGGTTACAGAGTTAGATTTATCAAGGTCTTTAACGGAGAATCCTTCGAATTCTGACTCGCTGCTTGACAGAATAAAATTTGTATCCATTTTTTTGTCAGGATTACAAATTTTGAAAACACCACAGGAACAAATTTGGAAAAAAATCTCCCAAAATTCACAAAATTAAAAAAACATGTTGATCGTCGTACAAAACTATTGCTGAACTGTTTACACAAATAATCACGTGTTTTCCCGAATGTACTAACGAGATTTGCTCAGATATTCTCATTTAAATATGAATAGGTGATTACGGGCGGTTTTGGGTGGCTTGGTCACATGAACCAAAATTTTTTTCGGGCGGCTTTGGGCGGTTTGGTAACGAAAGGGTTAAGAAGAGTAAAAGAACAATAAAAACTTCCATGCGTCCAAGTGAAAAGTACAACAGATATAAGAAGTGAAAAAACACAAACCTGATTCCAGAATGAGACCTGTTTTTTCAGAAGAAATAGCTGTAAAAGACAATAGGAGTTTGTGTCACTTGACAGATTTTGGAACCATCAACAGCTATGATAGACTGAATGGACACAACATAAAAGAACGCTTTACTTCACACATCAATTTACTTGGAACACAACTTTTACGGATATCGTGTTGTGGTGAGAAAGTGTGTGCAGATGGGCAGCGGTGCACTTGCACCGAGGGGGAAAATGAGGTATGGAAGTGTTACTATGAAAGGCTATTAAGTGTGGAGAATGCAAAGGAGAAAGACAGACTTCCCAATGTGGACCAACAGCAGGGCCAGCTACCCTTGTTGGCGATATGGATATGGAGTCCACTTTGTAAGTATTTGGTTTAGAGTTCTATCTCACAGCACAGCACCTTAAACAAGTTTCTTTTGCATTACTGCTTTGAGCCGACCAATGCCTTGTGAGTTGAACTAGTAGTTGGAAACCTATCATATCTAAGGCTACACACACATATATATGTGTGTGTGTGCGTGATTGCATATGTGAGTGTATGTGTGTGCATATGACAATGTATGTGTGAAAGTTCTGTCTTCATGTGAAGATGCTTGAGGAAAAGCAGTGACAATAGGTTGATGACATTAGGCTGACATTGCTGTATCATCCAGTAATCGCAGCGCTTTCAAACAAATATAAGTCCCTAATTTGAAAAAGCAGGTAAAGGTTAGTAACAAGAAAGACATTCAGCTGTAAAACAACGCCTTGAATATTAAATGTTCTTCCAGCCCAAGCTAGCATGGGAAACAGACCTAAAACAAAAACAAAACTGTGGTTCTAAATCCTTAAAACTGGAAGAAGAAAAAAAAAAAAGCCATAAAGAAACATATACTTACGATGGTATTTGATATTGCGACTTTCAACGACACTGCAATCATTGTTTATTATTTCATCTTCACTACTGGAGCTTGATGCTGAACTTGGTGAATGTGAATCTAATAATGGAAAAAAATGAATTTAAAATTGTTGTTGCCATTATTATTATTATTATTATTATTATTATTATGATTACATCCGCCTTATCGAAGGCAGGGGTACTGTTTTCAGTCATATTTGTTTGTTGGTCTGTCCATGGACAAGATATCTCAAGAACCAACGGAAGGTTTCGGATGAAACTTTCAGGGATGTCTTGCCTCATGACGGGCACGAACTGATTAAATGTTGGGATTGATCTGATACCGGACAAGGATTCTGGATTATTTTTCTGGTTTTGTTACTTAATTTTTGAGAGCAGTCAGGTTCATTTTTAGTATTCCAGTTTGTGAGAGAATTCGAGTTTATTTCAGATATTCTCATTTAAAAAATCATCTCTGGCTAATCATTGAGAGTACACTGGTGTTGCCTTGGTGGAAGTTTACGCACTCTGAGGGCTCATTATCATTATTATTAAGGTGGCAAGATGGCAGAAACATTAGCATACTGGATGAAATACTTAGCAGTATTTCGTCTTCTTTATGTTCTGAGTTCAAATTCCGCCAAGTTCGACTTTGCCTTTCATCCTTCCGAAATCAATAAATTAATTACCATTTGCATACTGGGGTCGACCTAATCAACCCTTCCCACAAAATCCAAGCCTTGTGCCTATAGTAGAAAGGGTTATTATTATTATCATTATTAACCAAAATTATTAAAAGGGTGGAGGAGATTACATTAACTTCAAATGCTCAAAATGGGATTTTGAAAATCCAAATATTTTGCATAGTGTCTCAGCTGGCCCCTGAAATCCTTAACTGAGAAGCAGAAGCAGGAGTGGCACCCATTATCAGCCAAGTGAACTGAGGTAAGCCATACTGTAGGTGTTTCCCAGCAGCACAAGCCAGTCGGTGGCTTTAAGTAAAGTTTTCTGTAAATTTCTGTCTAACTGAAACAAGGTGCAAAACTCATGAGAGACTGGTCTACCGAAGGCTATAAGAGAAGACACTAGCTCAAGATGCTGTACTGTGGGAAACAAACCTGGAACCAGGTGGTTGCAAGGAAAGCTTCTTAACTACACAGCCATGCCTAGACATACGAAAGAGAGAAAAAGAGCAAAACCAAGTTGAAACGAACGGGTAACGGGAACTTACCTGATTCTGAATCTGAATGCGATGCCTCACTGATTTCTGAAACATATACTGGCTCAGCAGGCCTAATTTCGTATGGCTCCTCTGAACCATCAGATGGAATTTCCACATTAGTGTCATCAACTTCATCTGGAGTATGGGGTCCAATTGGAGAATGGGCTTCTGTGAAATAAGCATTAATTAAAACCATGTCATTAGGCAGACTTGTAGAAATTTTTATACCGTGGATATATTTGGCATATGTCATGAATATTCAAAGTGTGAAGTCATCATCATCATCGTCGTTTAACGTCCGCTTTCCATGCTAGCATGGGTTGGACGATTTGACTGAGGACTAGTGAACCAGATGGCTGCACCAGGCTCCAATCTGATTTGGCAGAGTTTCTACAGCTGGATGTCCTTTCTAACGCCAACCACTCCGAGAGTGTAGTGGGTGCTTTTACGTGCCACCGGCACGAGGGCCAAAGTGTGAAATCATAAAAAAGTTGTGATGTTATATCTGTATATATGTTTATATATGTCATCATTTTTTTTTGTTTAATGTCTCCTTCTCCATGCTTGCATGGGTCAGACGGAATTTATTGAGGCAGATTGTCTACAGCTGGATGCTCATCTTGTTGCCAACCCTCACCTGTTTCCAAACAAAGTAATATTTTTCCATGACTGAACACATCTTCATGCAGGATTGGAAACAAATAACCTTGCTTGTATGAAGGTGATGCTCGTTTACAACATCACAGGATCTCAAGACAAGGTACACACAAACATACAGATGTGTGTGTGTCTGAGAGAGAGAGAAAGAGAGAGTGAGAGAGAGTATATTCTTCCCATTTTTACATGAAAGCAACAGAGCAAAAGAAATTGATGAGGCAATGTTGACATTCCATGTCCACAAATCTATGCTTTCAAAGACAAATGGAATAAAAATATCAGTCATTTAAAAACAGTAAATGTTCATGACAGGAAGGGCATCTGTTTAATATATATATACCTCAATGATAAGTAATCATCCAACTCCTGCAAGCAAGAAAAATCAGATGTAAAAAGGAACTAATGAATGAACAACAGAACTAAACATGGAGTAAGGAGGAGGTGCAAGTATGAATGAGTTGAAGAAAATATAGTCTAGAAAGCAAGTCAAGAAAAACTGAAATACATACGCTGTTCATCAGGAGATCTCTTTCTGGGTCGTGCCTTTGCATCCCATCGATTCATATGGTCATGGTGTCGACTTTCACGACTCGGACTTCGACTTCGGAAGTGCCGTTTCAACCGACGCCGTTCTGCCCGTTCCATTTCTACAAAAACATAAAATGTCAAGTAGAAATATTCTCAAAAAACAGTCTTCAATGAAACACACATGGAAGGAAGGAAGGAGGGAAAGAAAGAAAACCCCTTCTCAATATCATCTTTGACATAAAATGTGCTGCTGCTGCTTCTACTGACAGTACAAAGACTTAATCCTTTCTGCTAAAGGCACAAGGATTAAAATTTGTGGGGAAGGGATTAGTTGATTACATCAACCCCAGTGTTTCACTGGTACTTAATTTATTGACCCCGAAAGGATGAAAGGCAAAGTTGACCTCCGCGGAATTTGAACTGAGAACATAGCGGCAGACGAAATACCGCTAAGCATTTTGCCCGGTGTGTTAACGTTTCTGCCAGCTCGCCGCCTTTAAGAACCAGACTTAATAATAGCCAAACGTGTCTTAAACCATTCTGTAGTCTTTAAAAATATGTTAAGAACATATTAGATGTTTGCAGACAATTAAGAAGTCCCAGACATTACACTGCCACCAATGTTTATAGCAGCAGCAGGACAATGACAAGCGGAAGGCTGCTGGTCAGATGTTTACTTGATTTGGGAATGAACAACAAAAGCAGGCTGATTCTCACCTTCATTGCGCAGTGCTTGGTTCCTTCTCTCCTCTTTCTTTCGAGCCTGTCTTTCACGTTCTTTCTGCTGCTCTCGTATCTCTCGCTGTTCCCTCACTCTCCGTTCAAACTCTAGTCTCTCCAAACGGTCTCTGCAAAAATAGCAAAAACAAAATAAGGACAATTAAGGGAAACAAACCTTGACATATTATTAAACCCTAACAAAGCAATCTTAGTAATGACAATGCAAAAGGGAAACCATAAGGGACTACAGCTCTGACTGTACTATTAACATCTGGAGAATTACAAAACCAATGAAACTTGCTTGTGATGTCTCCATTTCTCTAAATTCCTGTAAAAGAATCAATAATTTTAGTTCTGGTGTGATGATATCAAACAGACAATCACCCGAAAGAGCATGTCATCAGGCTGCAACTATACATCTACAGCAAAACCATTGTTCACAAACAGGGGATGAGTATGTGTAAGCATGGGGTCAGACGGGGCAGAGTTTTCTACAGCCAGATGCCCTTCTTGCAACCAGCCTCCACTTGTTTCCAGGTGAAGTAATAACCTCCCTGTCTATCAAACAAACTGCCCATGCATGTTTACATGGAGAAATGGAAGTAAAAAAAAAAAAAATACCAGAGAAATGAGCCCTTTCTTAACAAAGATCATGCCACATGTCAAGTCTTGTCAAGAAAGCTGGACAAGCTTTCGTGGTAGATTGCAAACAAATGATATCAACAGTGAAGCCATTGTTCACAAACAGGAGATGAACATGTGTCAGCAAGGAAATATGAAGTTAGCCATGCAAACACTTGAACCGATATTTACAAATACGATGGGCTTCTTTCAGTTTTTGTCTACCAAATCTACTCACAAGGCATTGGTCAGCACAGCGCTATAGTAGTAGGCCCTTGCTAAACAGTAAAACTGAACTCAAAACCACCATGTGATTGGGAAGCAAATTTCTTGACCACAGAGCCATATCTATCAATCTCTATATATATACACACACATGCAAACATGTATACATATACACACACACACACAAACATATACATGTATACATTCAAACATACACAAGCATATACATGTTATACATTCACACACAGGGCTGGCAAGCTGAGGGGCTGCATCAGACTCCAGTCCAGTTTGACATGGTTTCTACAGCTGGATGCTCTTCCTAACACCAACCACTCCAAGGGTGTAATGGGTGGTTTTACGTGCCACTAGCAGGGATGCCAGTTGCGTGACACCCCAATATGGGTTAAAGATCAGAAGATGGTCCTGTGGATAAAGCAAACAGAATGTGGAAGATGGCCGACCCCCTACATATGTGTCACACAGACCCACTCATGTGAATCAGCCCCACTACTTAAGGGTTAAAAAGATTCTGTGCTTCATGGGTAAGCTCAAGAGAGATGAAGCAGAGTAAATTATAAATAAACTAGCAAGAAGTAAAGGGAAACTGCTGTCATATCTTTCCCTCACAGGATTCATCAATCATCAGGCTTTTGCATGGAGGTACATGATTGCCAATGCCTGTAAAAAGGTATGGCACACAAGTGGGGAGAAAGGGAGAGAGTGTGTGTTTTCTCGAAAGAAAGGATTGTAACAGAATCAGGGAAGAGAGACAGAGTAAGGGTAACAAATAAGGTTGGAGTGGAGAGAGAAAGGAAACTGTATGTGTGTGTGTGTGTGTGTGTGTGTATGCCAGTTGTATCAATGAATGGATCTTCGCCGTTCAGTAGTATGGCCAGCTTTTGGCTTTAGACAAGGACGTTTGTGTGTATGGCAGCAGTAGTGTCACATATACGGGGAACAGTACTTCCAGTCTTGCTTGGGTTCCACAAAGGCCCAGCAAATGAAGCATTTTCTAACACTAAAGAGAAATCCAACATTCTGTGATGCAGTTATAACGATATATATGTTAGGTGAGCAAGGAAGATCATCAGAAATTGTGCAAATCATGTGTTGTACTAAGTCTGAGGGTTTCAACTGTATCTCGTTCAAATGTAGTGAGAATGACAGAGAGAAGTATTTCCTTCATATTCTTCCTTTTAGATCCATTTTCCATGCAGACTTATTTTCAGCAGCATTTTACAGCCAATTGTCCTTCCATTTTTGTTTCAAATAAAGGAATTTTTTTTCTTTTGCAAAGGCACAAAGTTTATGGTACATATTCTTAACAAAAAATGTTAAGATCACATCACAGTTTCACTCAGGCAGTGACATGCAAAGCTGTGAAGTCAACATTTGCCCAGATAAACACAGATACGCCCACACGCACATGACTATACATCAGGCTTCCATACAGTCTCTGTCAACTGATTCCAGGTATGACATGTAAATTTGTGAAGCACTCCATATTTTAATTCTTCTCTATACAACTTACTGTACATTAAGGGTATGCTCTGATACCTCATCTCCACATCCCTTTTCCTTTCCCTGCTGAGGCAGCCATGTATCTCCTCTACAATGAGACACCTGTTCCTGTCCCTCTTTCAGACATTAGCTTCTCAGCATCTGGCACAAAGCCACCCCACTCAATACTGCAAGCACTTTTTTGTGAAGGGGTTTTGTCCTACAAGTTACTTGGTGACCTCACTAGTGCTGGTACCACACACACACACAAAAGCACCCAGTCCACTGTGTAAAGTGGTTGGCATTAGGAAGGGTATCCTTCCATAGAAACCATAACATTGCACACACTGGAGACCAACACAGCCCTCACCGTAGTCAGATCTTATCACCATCCAACCCTTGCCAACATGAAACATGGACATCAAACAATGATGATGATGATAATGGTTGGCTTAAGGTTATTGTGTGAGACACGTGGCTTAGTGGCTAGGGTGTCAGCATCATGATTGTAAGATTGTGGTTTCGATTCCTGGACCAGGCGCCGCATTGTATTCTTGAGCAAAACACTTCATTTCACGTTGCTCCAGTCCACTCAGCTGGCAAAAATGAGTAACGCTGTGATGGACTGGCGTCCCGTTCAGCGGGGAACACATACGCCATTGAAACAGGGAAACCGGGCCCATGAGCCTGGTTAGGCTTTAAAAGGGCGCATTTATTTTTTTTTAATGTCATTGTAGAGGACAATTGCCTGGGGTGTCACGCCATGAGATACAACAACTCAAGGCTACATGTTTATGGAGAGTAGCTCTTATTCATGCAACTTGGTATGTTTAGTGATAATATCTTCAAGTTACTGAAAGAAACAAGAGCATCATGGCCCCAATTAAAGTCTCAACTTATAGAAGCAGTGTACATTTAGAAGGACATGTCCGTCTATCTTATAAATGATGTTTGAGTGTAGAATCTTAAAGAGGAGTAAAAGATGCTATGTTGGATTTAACCCCTTAAATCAGTGCTACTCAAAGTGGTAAATCTTTATTCCCTGCATTAGGATAAAGACTCAAACAAGTGAGATTGTGTGATGTTCATGACTTTCTGAAGGGTACCAGTAGTTTATCAGTAATCCAGTATCAAGGCTGGTCTGCTGTCTTGCCTTGAACCAACATACAAACAGGGTTATACATCTGGCAACCGATGTATGAAGCATGACCATAGGATAAAACAGCATGGAATCCAAATAGATGGAACCTGTGGAAGAAGATTTGAAGGCTGATCTCAGGATACTGAACTCCAGCAAAATGTTGAGGAACAGAAGCCTCAAGCAACATAGTGATGCATGAAAAATTGGATGCAAAATAATAACAATTAGGATATAACCTGTCTCTCAATGTCTCAGTCTACTAAAGATTGAATATATCGCTTTACATATAGAGATGGAATCCTATGTTACTATGTTATAACCAGCAGCAGTGCTGTAAGATTTATGTCAATATTTGTACTGGGTTCTGGCAGAATCGTTAGCACGGTGGACGAAATGCTTAGCGGTATTTCGGCTGCCATTACATTTTGAGTTCAAATTCCGCCAAGGTCAACTTTGCCTTTCATCCTTTCGGGGTCGATTAAATAAGTACCAGTTACACACTGGGATCAATGTAATCAACTTAATCCCTTTGTCTGTCCTTGTTTGTCCCCTCTATGTTTAGCCCCCCTGTGAGCAATAAAGAAATAAATATTTATACTGGGTTTGCAAAGTGCAGTTGAGGCCAAATATCCCAGCTGCTTCAAGTACAACTTGAAAGAAATCCAGTTCCATGAAGCGAACTTTCTGTAGATAAATACATGCAAACAAGTTCTTCAATGGTATCTTAACCCTTTTGTTACCATACTTCTGTTGACATATACCGTCTTAGTTTCAATCCATTTTCAAAATATTGAAGAATTTAGTAAAATAACTTTCTTCTTATTAAGCTGCCGTCAGGAACAAATTAACATAAAATTTTGAGGGAAGGTTTTAATTTAGATCACACCAAAACAGTAAGCTTAGGTCATAGAACCAGGGATAGTCTTGGGTGGGTTTGTATCAAAAGGGTTAATTATTAAGATGATTACAGGACAATCCCTTTTGTTGTCTTAAAATAGAAAGCTATATAATAAAATCCTTGACATTAAAACTAGGATATCTCTCCACCATGCCCCCTACCTAATGCAGAGAACAAACAGAGAAGTTCTACATCAGTGATTTTTTCAACCTTTCTTCATCCTGCAGCATAGTACAATATGGTAGTAAATGGGTTCTGACATAGGCATTGCACTTTGCCGCAATGGAATAAACATGCAATTGTGTGGTGCATTTTATCTGACAGTCTAACAATTCCGTCAGTCACCCACCTTCTTTAATAATCCTTTCTATTATAGGCACAAGGCCTGAAATTTTGAGAGGAAGAGGAAGTCGATTACATTGACCCCCCCCTCCCCAGTACACAACTGGTACTTAATTTATCAACCCCAAAAGGATGAAAGCAAAGTCAGCCTCGGGAGAATTTGAACTCAGAACATAAAGACAGGCAAAATACCACTACACACTTTGCTTGGTGTGCAAACAGTTTTGCCAGCTCGCTGTCTTTATCCTCTTTCATCATCATCATCATCATCCTTTAACGTCTGTTTTCCATGCTGGCATGGGTTGGATGGTTTGACTAGAATTGACAAGCTGGAGGGCTACACCAGGTTCCAGTCTGATTTGGCTTGGTTTCAACAACTGGATGCCCTTCCTAATGCCAACCACTTTACAGTGTGTGCTGGGTGCTTTTAACATACCAGCACAACCATCATGTGGTTGAGAAGCAAACTTCTTACCACAGTCATGCCTGTACCTATCAAGAACAGTAATAATTCTGACAATTCTACCTTTCTGTCTGATGTTACTACTGGAGTTTCTTTGCACTTAATAATAATCACTAATCTCTGCTAGCACCTTTTAACCTCATAATGAAGTCCACTTTTCCATGTTTGTTTGTGTAGGCCAGATGAAAGCTGTTGAAGCAGGTTTTTCTACAGCTGGATGCTCTTCCTGTCAACAACCTTCATCTATTTCCAAATAAATGAGACTGTTTTTGTATGTCAGTTATTTTTGCTTACAATAAGAGTATATACAACAGCCACACACACACACACATTACATTGATATAAAAATATTAGTGTGATGGTGCAAATAAAAACAAGACTTCTCAATGACTTCATAATGGAGGTTTCCCTGCTCTCCAAAATTGCCATCAGCTTTTTTCATTTCCAAATATTTCATTCCACTTTTTGTTTTTTTCATTTGTTGTGCTGTCGGCACTTCTAATGATGGAGAAGACTAACCCAAGCATAAAACACACATTTGCACAAATTTCAGCTAATGGACAGAGTGACAGAATTTTCATCTTCATTATTTGTCCTCTTCATTTCTGCAATGCTCTTTTCCAAATGAACCTGCAACAGTCAAGATTGTCTGAAGGTAGAGTTTGCTAATCCACTGCTGGTTCTTCTCAGGCTGAAGGCTGATGTTGCTCTTTCACATAATCTGTTTGATTTGACCATTGTAACATTACAGAGGGCAGTATTTTGCCAGTGCTGAGTTCACTGCAAAAGATGCAGTAGAGAAAAGCTGGGTCATTTTCTTTTGTATATGGCACACATCATCTGTCCATTTGAGACAATATCTGGTGGCTTCAAAATGCTGTTGACCTGAGATTTCTCAAGGACTGCAAGATTGGAGACGAAGTCCTTCCATTTGATATCCATGATAGATCAAAGTAACAAATCAATAAATATTAGCTCAATGCAACCATAACCATCAGAAAAACTTTCTTTCAACAACAGAAGGGGCTTTATTGAACACACTAGTTTTCTCAAAAACCCACATCACACAAATCTATCCACAATTTGACAACTCTACTGAATGAATCATTGCCTACAGAGACCACCACTTTAGTTTCCTCAGACCCTGGCCTTAATAAAGCCATTTTAGTTATTATCCTAGTCTAAACATTCTATATCAGGTATTTTGGAAACAGTGTCACTAGGTATAGATTTCCAATAAACCAATCACTGTTTCACTGCATTTTCATTTTTATGTATAGGCGCCACATACAAATTACCCATACCGGTTCCACGTAAAAATGACCTGTGTTGGCACCACGTAATAAGGACCTGTGCTGGTGCCATTTAAAAAGGACCTGTGCTGGTGCCATTTAAAAAGCACCTGTGCTGGTGCCATGTAAAAAGCACCTGTGCTGGACTATGTAAAGAGCACCCAGTACACTCTGTGGAATAGTTGGCATTAGGAAGGGCTTCCAGTCGAAGAAACCGAGTTAAATCAAATTGGAACCTGGTGCAGCTCTCCTGCATGCCAGCTCTGGTCAAACCACACAACCTATACTAGCATGAAAAACAGACATTAAATGATGATGATGATGATGATGACGATGATAAAAGTGACAAGAGAGTGTCTGTGTAACTTGAGCAGAACAAATAACACTGTGTGCTCTTACATGAATACACCAGCTTTCTCACAGAAGTATATTGACACAAGATATATACAAACATACATGACGGACTACTGCAAAACTTCTGTTCATCAAATTTCAACCACAAAGCATTGGTCAACTCAAAGCTGTTGTGGAAAATACATGCCCAAAGTACCTCACAATGGAATCAAACCAATTACCATTTGATTGCGAAGCAGACTTATCCACATTTGCACACATGCTAGTTGGTCCATTCTAATTCTGCTTTTCCATGCTGGCATGGACTGGATGAAGATCTCATTGGGGACAGTATTTTACAGTCAGATGCTCATCCTGAGGGGCCAACCTCAAAGAGTTTGGCAAGTACGGGTTTTATTGCTTCACCAGTCACCATAAGTCAAAAAACACAAAACAACATAATGTATTGTTCGTAAGGGATGTAAACATGACATCACCATTTTACTCACACGGCGCCTTCCTGCCACTTGTGCCGGTGGCACGTGAAGGGACATTCGAGCGAGATCGTTGGCAGTGCCGCTGGACTGGCTCCTGTGCAGGCGGCACGTAAAATACACCATTTCGAGCGTGGCCGTCGCCAGTACCGCTTGACTAGCCATCGTGCCGGTGGCACATAAAAGCACCCACTATACTCTCGGAGTGGTTGGCGTTAGGAAGGGTATCCAGCTGTAGAAACTCTGCCAAATCAGACTGGAGGCTGGTGTAGCCATCTGGTTCGCCAGTCCTCAGTTAAATCATCCAACTCATGCCAGCATGAAAAGTGGACATTAAATGATGATGATGATGAATCACACACAAAAAAAGGGGAAGGCAGGTGAACCAATAAAAAAAGGGATACTACCTATGGTTTTTTGGTTGTTTGTTTATTATTTTTACTTTGGAACAGGCCATACATTTTAAGGAGAAGGGTCTTTAGATTGTTTTTAGACTGTTCAAGACAAGGTCGTACTTCAACACCACCTCCAAGGTGAAGTTGATTTAATCATGATTGGTAGTGGGGTGACAGCTCAATCTGGTCAGCCACATGGCTCATACAACAGACGAGGAAGTACCTCCCAGAGAGGGGAACTGACTGGGTCACTGCTCGGCAGGTTACCCAGGAGGACCCAAGCAGATACTGACAAATGGTGGATGCAGTGACACGCTACAATGGCATGTGCTTCCATACCTCACCCAACCTGGCACATATACTACCCAGAAAGATAAAAGCAGAGTCAAGTTCAGCAGGATATAAGCTCAGAATGTAAAGGGACTTTTGCAGATTTGAAGAGCATCATCATTTAGTGTCTGCTTTCAATGCTAGCATGGGTTGGACAGTTTGACAGGAGCTAGCAAACCAGAAGACTACACCAGGCTTCTGTGTCTGTTTTGGCATAGTTTTTATGACTGGATGCCCTTCCTAATAACAACTACCTTGCTGAGTGGACTGCATCCAGTTGTACAATTTATACTCCAAATGAGGAAGAAACGAAGACCCTACAAGCTGCAGCAATGTTAGCCCATCTAGCAGGATAGTAATTCAGAATAAAAACTAATACAGAGGGGACAATTTAGTCTGGGCAGACAATCTCTCATGTGTTGATGGCAATATAAAATGCATCTAGTCAATGCTGTAAAGTGATTAGGATAGGAAAGGCATCCTATTATAAAAATTTTGACAAGAAAAAAAAAAAAAAAAGGTTTCAAATTTCGTCACAAGGGCAACAATTTTGGGGGAGGGGAGGAGTCGATTACATCGACCCCAGTTTTCAACTGGTACTTATTACATCCAATTGATGTCATAAAGTAGTTGCTAATAGGAGGGGCGTTAATATATAAGAAAACCATAGTACATAGTACACACAACATCAAAGATTGACAGTTTTCTGTGTTGTTGCATGTGTCAAATGATGAAAGCCCATTACTAATGGCAAAACACAATGTTAGATCACACACCATCCAGTCCTTAGTAGCAAGTAAATAAGGACATAAAATGCTGATGATGATGATGATAACATCTGGCACTGCTCTAAGAATGGTTTCAAATTTTGACACAAGGGCAGTTAGTTTTTTGGGGGGAGGGGGGTGCTTAGTCAATTAAATCGACTCCAGAGTTCAGCTGGTATTTATTTTATTGACCCTGAAAGGATGAAAGTCAAAGCTGATCTCAGTGGGATTCGAACTCAGAACGTAAAGATGGACGAAATGCCATGAAGCATTTTGCCTGGCATGCCAACGATTCTGCTAGCTAACTGCCATGGGTATAATGATAATAATAATAATAATAATAATAATCCTTTCTACTGGAAGCACAAGACCTTAAATTTGGGGGGAAGGGATTAAGTTGATTACATCGACCCCAGTGCGTATCTGGTATTTATTTAATTGACCCCGAAGGAATTTGAACTCAGAACATAGCGACAAGTGAAATACCCCTAAGCATTTCATCCAGTGTGCTAACGATTCTGCCAGCTCGCCACTTTATATAATGATAATAATAATTCTTCCTTGTTTAGGAACAAATGGTTGGCAACTTGAGAGAGACCAGTTGATTACACTGACTCCCAGTACTCGGCTGGTACTTTATTTCATCAACCACAGAGGGATGAAAAGCAAAGAAGACCTCGGTGGAATTTGAAATCGGAATATAAAAAACCAGAACAAATAATGCAAGGCACTTTCTCCAACACCCTTACAGTACTCCCAGCTTACCACATGATTTATGCACAAGGCCAAAAATTTTAAGTGGAGATCAACCCCAGTATCGAAATGGTACCTTATTTTATCGACCTCTGATAGAATGAGAGTGCCGTAACACATCCTGCAAGACATTTAGCCCAATACTTTTAATGGTTCCATCAGCTTGCCACCCTTAAAATAATCGGTTTGTCCACATTACTTCATAAGGGGCATAGGGTCAATATTCCGGTTTCTCTATTCCTCCCTGGACAGGACACCAAGCCATAGCAGGATTGGCTGTTTTTACCAGCCAGGTGGACTGGAACAATGTGAAATGAAGTGTTTTGCTTAAGAACACAACGCATTGTCCAATCCAGGAATTGAAACCACAATCTTTATTTTCGTCTCCAATCCTAAAAAGATGAAAGGCAAAGTTGACTGTAGCAGGATTTGAACTCAGAACATGAAGAGCCAAAAGAAATACCATGAAGCATTTTGTCCACTGCACTACTGATTCTGCCAAAAAAGCAGTCCATCATCGTTTAACGTCCGCTTTCCATGCTAGCATGGGTTGCAGTAGCTGTCATAATAATTATTTCAAATTTTTGCCACAAGGGCAGCTTGGGGGAGGTGAAGATAAGTCGATTACATCAACCCCAGCGTTCAACTGGTTCTTATTTTATCAACCCTGAGAGGATGAAAGGCAAAGTCAACATCAGCGGAATTTGAACTCAGAACGTAGCGATGGGTGAAATACTGCTAAGCATTTCGTCAGCATGCTAACGATTCTGCCAGGTCACCCCCTTAGTAGCAGCAGTAATAATAATGATTTTCTTTTCAAATAATTATTTATGCTGAAAAGTATAAAATAAAGTAAGAAAAAAATAAAGTTTTCCACAAGATGCAAGTGGTGTTAGTGATACAGCTTGGTTGGGGGGGGGGGGGGTAAGAAGGAGCAGAGGGTACAGGGAAGGGGATTTACTTTGTAGTAGATCAAACATTTTCTGCTGAGTGGGTAGAGAGAGGGAAAGCATTGCACAAAAAATAATATAAGGAGGAGGGTTAAAAATAAGACGTACAAAGCCAAAATATCAAAGCTGGAAAAGAAAAGAAGAAAAAAAAAAAAGACATCTTTAACAGATCGTTTCAATGTTATCAGACGATATTCTTTTCACAATGTCAGGAGATGTTTTGGTTAAAATAATCATATAAAATTACATAATAAAATATAAAAAGAGAAACACAACGCACATCAAAGCTAATGATTGAACGATCACTTCATTCACCCCCAGCCCTCGTTTATTTTGGTACCCAATGTTTTGTAGTAACAACTAGTTAATTAGATGAGGTGTCAGTCAACCCTGCAAGTGAAAGGGTATCGACAACAGAGCATGTCTCGTGAAAAGCGCCAGTAAGTTATGACATTTAACTCCAGCAGGTACAGTTTGCTTTTCTTATAAATATAAATGCCAGAATTAGATACCCTGCCACTACACACTGGAAGTAGCAAAATGTACTAAAATACTGACAAATTTAACAATGCCGCCACCATCATTTAATGCTCGTTTTCCATACTGGCATGGGTTGAACTGATTGAAAGAAGCTGGTAAAGCCAGAAGCCACACCACCATCATTTAATGCTCGTTTTCCATACTGGCATGGGTTGAACTGATTGAAAGAAGCTGGTAAAGTCAGAAGCCACACCACCATCATTTAATGTCCATTTTCCATACTGTCATGGGTTGGACTGTTTGACAGAAGCTCGTAAAGCCAGAAGCCACACCACCATCATTTAATTCCCGTTTTCCATACTGGCATGGGTTGGACTGTTTGACAGAAGCTCGTAAAGCCAGAAGCCACACCACCATCATTTAATGTCCATTTTCCATACCGTCATGGGTTGGACTGTTTGACAGAAGCTCGTAAAGCCAGAAGCCACACCACCATCATTTAATGTCCATTTTCCATACTGTCATGGGTTGGACTGTTTGACAGAAGCTCGTAAAGCCAGAAGCCACACCACCATCATTTAATTCCCGTTTTCCATACTGGCATGGGTTGGACTGTTTGACAGAAGCTCGTAAAGCCAGAAGCCACACCACCATCATTTAATGTCCATTTTCCATACTGTCATGGGTTGGACTGTTTGACAGAAGCTCGTAAAGCCAGAAGCCACACCACCATCATTTAATGTCCATTTTCCATACTGTCATGGGTTGGACTGTTTGACAGAAGCTCGTAAAGCCAGAAGCCACACCACCATCATTTAATTCCCGTTTTCCATACTGGCATGGGTTGGACTGTTTGACAGAAGCTCGTAAAGCCAGAAGCCACACCACCATCATTTAATGTCCATTTTCCATACTGTCATGGGTTGGACTGTTTGACAGAAGCTCGTAAAGCCAGAAGCCACACCACCATCATTTAATGTCCATTTTCCATACTGTCATGGGTTGGACTGTTTGACAGAAGCTCGTAAAGCCAGAAGCCATCATTTAATGTCCATTTTCCATACTGGCATGGGTTGGACTGTTTGACAGAAGCTGGTAAGGCCAGAAGCCACACCAGGTTCCAGTCTGTTTAGGCATGGTTTCTACAGCTGGATGTCTTTCCTAACACCAACCACTTTAAAGAGAGCACTGGGGGGGGGGGGCTTTTTACATGGCACCATACCCAGTACTTTTTAAGTGACACCAACACCAGCATCAGTGCTGGGAAAATCCGGAGTCCAGGGAAAATGGATCCATGTCAGCAATAACCAATGCAAATAGTAAAATCCAGGAGACATTATTAGATCATTTATCTTTTACTTGTTTCAGCCATTGAACTCTGGCCATGCTGGAGCAGTGCTTCAAAGGATTGACTACAGTATATATATTTTTAAAGCCTAGTATCTACTGTATCAGGTTCTTTTGCCAAACTTCTAGGTTATGGGAGACAAACCAATACCAGTTGTTAAATGATGTGGGGAGGGCAACCTTAAACTCTATCACACACAAACATATACATATATATATATACACACACACACACATATATATATATACACACACACACATATATATATATACACACACACACACACATATATATATATATATATATATATATATATATATATATATACACACATACACATATAAATGTATATTGCTGAAACCCCCGTCGGTCATGACTGACCATGGGATTGCACCTAGAAAGCTACCCTCCCAGGCACAAGCCCGGGCAAGGTTGTTTATGGAAGACCAGCAGTCGCCCATGCATACCGGTCTCCCCTCTCCACGCCACCAGTGTTATCCAAGGGAAAGGCAAAGGGGCCGATACAGCTTGGCATCTGTGATGTCGCAACTCATTTCTACAGCTGAGTGAACTGGAGCAACGTGAAATAAAGCGTCTTGCTCAAGAACACAACACACAGCCCGGTCCGGGATTCGAACTCACAACCTTGCGATCGTAAGCCTGACACTCTAACCACTGAGCCATGCACCTTCACATAAATATAAATATATATATATAAATATATATATATATATATATATATACATACACACACACAGTAGGCTTCTAAACAGTTTCCATCTACAAATTCACTTGCAAAACATTGATCAGCTCAGGGCTACAATAGAAGACATTTGTCCAAGGCACTGCACAGTGGGTTTGAACCCTAACCATGGAACCACATGGTTGAAAAGCAAGCTTCTTAATCACTAAGTGATGCCTTAGTTTACCACACTGATTCACAGACTTCTTATGATTGCAGCTTGGAGAAAGACAAGTCCTGTTAACTTCCATAGAAACAAGGTCTTCAAGGGGTTATGGGACACGTTACATATACTTTATCTGTGTACCATGTTTTCTAAATCAAGTTACAGAATATAATTGTTAATTACCAAAGCTACAGAATCACAAGGAAACTATTATTCATTCATCATTTAATGCATGTTTTCCAAGCTGGGATGGGCTGGATGGTTTGACTGAAAACTGGTAAGCTGGGGAGCTGCACCAAATTCCAACCTGATTTGGCACAGTTTCTACAGCTGGATGCCCTTCCTAATGCCAACCATTCCAAGAGTGTAGTGAGTGCTTTTTACATGCCGCCGGCATGGGTGGCAGTTACGTAACACCAGCACTGGCCACGACACTTGACTTGATAGGTCTTCTCCAGATTGATATATCGGTCACTTGCATTATTATATATTTTTACATAACAATCTAGCAGTCATGGGTTCAATTCCTGGATTAAGTAGTGCATTGTGTTCTTGAGCAAAGCACTTCATTTCATGTTGCACCAGTTCACACAGCTGTAAGTAGGTCACTCTATGACAGACTAACATTCTGATCAGGGGCAATGTTGGCTTGCCAGTGGGGTGGCATCATTCAAAGGCTAAAATGATACAAAGCGCATTGTGACCAGTGATGTATAACAACATCTGATAGTCTGGTCGATCACGCAATATCATACTCTTTTACTTGTTTCAGTCATTTGACTGTGGCCATGCTGGAGCACTGCCTTTAGTCGAGCAAATCGATCCCAGGACTTATTCTTTGTAAGCCTAGTACTTATTCTATCGGTTCTCTTTTGCCGAACTGCTATGTTACAGAGATGTAAACACACCACCATCGGTTGTCAAGCGATGTTGGGGGGGGGGGGGACAAACACAGACACACACATACATATATACGACGGGCTTCTTTCAGTTTCCGTCTACAAAATCCACTCACAAGGCTTTGGTGGGCCCAAGGCTATAGTAGAAGACACTTGCCCAAGGTGCCACGCAGTGGGACTGAACCTGGAACCATGTGGGTAGGAAGCAAGCTACTTACCACACAGCCACTCCTATGCATATATAATTCTTTCATTCTTTTACTTGTTTCGGTCATCTGATTGTGGCCATGCTGAAGCACCGCCTTAAAGCGTGTTAGTCAAAGAAATTGACCCCAGGACTTATTCTTTGTAAGCCTAGTACTTATTCTACGGTCTCTTTTGCCTAACTGCTAAGTTACGGGGACGTAAACACACCAGCATCGGTTGTCAAACGACGGTGGAGGTGACAAACACAAACACACACAAATACGTACATACATATATATATACGACGGGCTTCTTCCACTTTCTGTCTACCAAATCCACTCACAAGGCTTTGGCCGGCCCAAGACTATAGTAGAAGAAACTTGCCCAAGGTGCCATGCAGTGGGACTGAACCCGAAACCATGTGATTGGGAAGCAAACTTCGTACCACACAGTCATGCCTGCACCTATATTGTATATACTTTTATAATAATATGTATATATATATATATATATATATACATATATATGGAAGTGTGGTAAGTAGCTTGCTTACCAACCACATGGTTCTGGGTTCAGTCCGACTGTGTGGCAACTTGGGTAAGTGTCTTCTACTATAGCCTTGAGCCAACCAAAGCCTTATGTGTGGATTTGGTAGACAGAAACTGTAAGAAGCCTGGTGCATATATATATACGTATGTGTGTGTGTTTGTGCTTGTCCCTCAACATCACTTGACAACCGATGGTGGCGTGTCTAAATCCCTGTAACCTAGCGGTTCGGCAAAAGGGATTGATAGAATAAGTACTAAGCTTACAAAGAATAAGTCGTCAGGTCAATTTGTTCGACAAAAGGTGGTGCTCCAGCATGGTCACAGCCAAATGACTGAAACAAATAAAAGAATACATATATATATATATATACATATATATGCAGCATGGAATTTTGTCAGTGAACAGATCGCGGTCTCAAAGAGACGAAAATATTTTGGCAAATTAAATTTAAATGTTGAAGTGAATCTAAAAGGAAGGAAGTACAATAGAATGTAGTCTTAGAAATACTAAGGACAGTCAAACCTGGAGTGTCTTTCATAATAAGACTACTCAGGGATTAAACAACTGTAAAACTCTGAACATGAAAAAGGAGGCAAGATCTGGTAAGTAGTAAAAGACATGTTCTTAGAATATCAAAAAGTCCATGTAGATTGTTGTGCAAAGACCTTAAAACCAAAAGTTTTGTTCTTTCATCTCACAGTAACATACATCTATCATCATTATTTAACATCTGTTTTCCATGCTGGCATGGGTTAGATGGTTTGACTGAGAACTGGTAAGCCAGAGAGCTGCACCAGGTTCCAATTTGATTTGGTATGGTTTCTACACCTGGATGCTGTGAGGCTCAATGCTCGAACAGTGCTTTTCACGTACCAGCAGCAACTTGATAGGTCTTCTCAAGCACGGTATATTGATAAAGGTCTCAATCATCTGTCACTGCCTCCGTAAGGCTCAATGTTCAAACAGTGCTCTTTATGTGCCACCAGCATCGGCCACGACTATGATCTCACTTGGCTTGACCGGACTTAAGTACGGTATATCAACAAAGGTTTTGGTCACCTGTCACTGCTTCCATGAGGTTCAATGCTCGAACGGTGCTTTTTAGATGCCACCAACATGGGTACTAGTCACACAGCACAGGCATCAGCCACAACTATGATTTCACTTGGCTTGACAGGTCTTCTTAAGCACAGTACATCACCCAACGTTCGAAGGTGCCTTTTATGTGCCAGTTAAACAACACTGGCATCTGCCACATCTATAAGTATAAAAACAAGGACTGTGTGCGTGCCTGTGTGCATATGATAGAGAAAGAGAGAAGTACAGTTGGCCAGGTCAGAGCAGTCTGTATCTGTGTATAATGCTTCAGCTAAGATATTCAACAATTTACAGCAAAATGTTGCTAATGTTTAGCCTCAGGTCAGTTCTGATTGAGCTGGCCTATGATCAAAAGTAACCTGGCCGTTATCAGCCATCTTTCTCCTATGTCTAAGGAACCTAGAATCACATTACCTAATGTGTCCTTTCCAAAGACTATGGGGTATGATCTGAGGGAGATTTAGCTGCTATTTCCAGCAGGTTCAGTGACCACGTAAAGGCTCCCTCTCATGTTGGGGCTGGCAACAGATATGACAAGGAGGTGTAGTAAACTGTAGATAAAAAGCAAAGGTACAGAGTGCTTTGTTTTTCACTTAGTTCAGTTCAGATGAGGCAGCAGGCTTCACAGCTTATCGAGGCAACTCAACAGAAGTCAATAGAGCTAATCCCTCACTGATCAATACAATGCACAACTTATCACACGATGAGTAAATATTGATTACTGATATAAGCATTAGAACTCTCATTTGGCAGATTTCTACAGTCAATGATGTTAACTGCAGTAGTTGGGGTCTCTAACCCTCACCTATTTCCAAGCAATGTAATATCACAGATTTTCACAAAAGATTAGAAAAGAGGAATACTACTTGTATGACAATGACATTTATTTATAACTACCGCATGGTATCAAGAGGAGGTACAAACACAAACGTTCACATGCAAAGGCTCCTTTCACTTTCTGTCTACCAAAGCCACTTACAAGGCTTTGACCAGCCCAGGGCTATACTACAAAGGTGCCATGCAGTGGAACTGGACCCTAAGCCACATGTTTGGGAAATGAACTACAAAGCCATATATATTGAATGAGTTGCTTTCGGGCGTTAGGCCTCATGAAGACAAAGTGGCTGAGTTCGTTTCGAGTGTCGGGCCTCACGGAGGCAATGACCAAGGCCTTTGGCATTATGTTATGCTTGTGAAGAAGACCCATCAAGCCAAGCAAAATCGCAGCTGTGGCAGATGCTGGTGTCATGCAAATGGTACCTGTGCCTGTGGCACGTAAAAGCACCCATTACACTCTCGGAGTGGTTGGCATTAGGAAGGGCATCCAGCAATAGAAAACAATGCCAAATCAGACTGGAGCTTGGCGCAGCCTTCCAGTGTGCCAGCCCAGTCAAACAGCCCAGCCCATGCCAACATGGTCAACAGACATGATGATGATATACATGTACATATGTATATATACTATTCATTTACTTTTCTGAGTGCTTTTCAATGCTAGTTAGGAATTATTTCAGAGACAGATGCCCTTCCTGATACCCTTACCAGTTTTTCAATTAAGGCACATTTTACTGCAAGCAAAACCAGCAGCTGACCCACCGACAGGAGAATGACTGCACTGTCAATGCTTGTAGCTGAGCAATTTTCAGAGTTCAAATATATATATGATTGAATAAATATACATACACTAGTGGGACGCATGGAAATTCCACAGAACAAAAAAGATTAAGGGAAACTATTTAAGATAGAAAGGATGATTCACATTTTTATTTTTTGCTAAGTATTTCACTTCCAGTCACAATAATATATTATATTTTAAATTTTCCCTCTACTAAGCTCTTTATATTTCTCTCTTTCTCTTCAAAAAACTTTTTTAACCATGTAATTCCCGTCTTCATGTCTCTAACATTTATCTCTTTCTCTTCGCTTCTCACTGCCACTAATTCTCTCTCAATATTTCTTTCTTTATGCAACTGCTTCCCCTACCTATCTGTCTTTACCTGCCTTTCTTTAACCTCACCACCAGAACATTACCCTCTGCTAAACATATCCTAAACATATCTCTTTCTCTTTACCTTTCTCTCCCCACCCTACAGCATGTCGTTAACACTTCTCTCTCCCTCCTTTCTCTCATTCTTCACCTCTCCCTTCAACTAACCACATGACACATTTGGCCTCTATAACAAGGCAATGAGGGTATTGCTGAAAGTAATCCAAAAATGAACATAACATGTTAACTGCTACACATCGTTCAAACTGCACAAGTTAACTGAGTAACTCTTCCTCTATAGCCAGTCTTTAGTGGAGGCCAATAATGGATTCCAAAGAGAAGCAACATGCAATAACTGAATTCTTGGCAAAAAGAGGAATGCAGGCTGTCCGACATCCACAGAGGCTATAAGTTGTTTTATAGAGATGACACCACAAAATGTGCAGAGATGGGTAAAGAAGTTTAAAGCAGGGGAAACCAGCATTGAAGACAAACCATGCAGTGGGCAACCATGAACTGTGGCCGCTGACATGAACCAGCAGTGAATGGACAAAGTGATTCACATAGACAGACAAGTCACAATCCACCCACCTTCCCAACTGCGGCTCTTTGTTGAAACCACTTACTGCCCAAAACATTTTCACTTGTTATTCATCTTTCATCTATTAATACTGTTTTCTTCACCCATACTTTCTTTGATTGCACCACCACCACCCCACTGAATCAACAAAACCATCTCTTCTTCCACCAGCATGTTTCTCACCCTCCTTACGCACAATGCATGCCTTTCTCTTCCTCACCCACTCCTGTAACCTACCCAATATCATACCTCTTTCTCATCCTTCTCCTGTCTACTCTTTCATCATTACTATTCTGCTGTTCAGCACCGTCAGTCATCTCCTTCCCACCAATCACTCTCCAACCAGTCTCACCCAATTGCTTCCACTCCTTCTTCTGAAATGTGAGTAGTCATGTAGCTCCTCTACAAGAAATCCTTCCTGCTCTGGTCCTTCCTCCTTACTTTCACCCACCTTTTGCCTTCATATTGTAATATAGAGTTTCCCTGTCAAAGCTCAGTCTTGCAACACTCCAAGATGACTTGACTAGTGCTAGGGGCACAAAAAAGCCATTTAATACATAGCATAAAGTGACTGGCATTAGGAAGGGCATCCAGCCACAGACACCATGCCAAAGTAGACACTGGAGCACAATGCAATCCTTGGGCCCATAAGATACTGTAAAACTATCAAATCTATGCCAGCATGAACTATGGCCATTAAATGTTGATGATGATGATAATAATACATTTTTTCTTTACTTGTTTCAGTCATTTGACTGCAGCCATGCTGGAGCACCGCCTTTAGTCGAGCAAATTGATTCCAGGGCTTATTCTTTGTAAGCCTAGTACTTATTCTATCAGCCAATTTTGCTGAACCACTAAGTTACAGGGACACAAACACACCAACATTGGTTGTCAAGCGATGTTGGGGGGAGGGGAGACAAACACATACACACACACATATGCATATATACGAGCTTCTTTCAGTTTCCATCTACCAAATCCACTCACAAGGCTTTGGTCGGCCTGAGGCTATATGGTCATAAGATATATATATATCAGGCACATGCCATGAGTAATTACTCAGGGTAGGCAGCTGGTGACGTTTACATAGTAAAACACACCAAAACGTAAGCGAAACACAGGCGTGTGACTGAGTTGGAGACAGATTTACTTCTGCCTTTATAGCGCATAAACAAAGCGTTGTTGTAGGAATGTACACAGCACTGTACTACAGCAGTACTATGCGTAGTTTTAATACTGAGATTGAAAGGTAGGGGTAAATTATGCCTACCTAATCTACAAAAACAAAAATATTTTGCATTTTAAGCATAGTAATCAGAGTAACTTTCATAATTTTATTGAATTAGGTGCATATTTTGTCATAAAAGGAAAATATTACCATCAATCTGTTTTATTCAGGGTAGGCACTGCCTACCTTGCCTACCCAGGTGATATGTCTCTGATATATATATATATATATATATATATATAGTGAATTCAAACATGAACAAGCAAGAAAAAGCAACAACGCGAGGATGTGGAATAAGTATAGTGTTATTGGACACTCAGGAAAGTAAAGAAAAGAAAGAGGATTTTACGTTTTGAGCGGAACTCTTCATCAGAAATATAGAAAAAGTCCAAAGAAGAGAAGACGGAGAAAGAAAATCGCCAACGATACACACGTGGTCACATATTGGAATAACCGGAAGGGAAAGGGGTGAAGAAAAAGTTCTTTTCAAAGACAGGAGAGTGCAAAGGAAGGAGGTATGTGTGTGTATGTGTGGGTATATGTGTGCGCGCAAGTCTGTGTGTAATGACAGCACATGTATGTGTGTGTGTGTTTGTTTGTGGCTGTTCATGTATGTGTGTGGTTGGACATAGTATCCTTTAAGGTCATAGGAAGAATTTATAGTAAGAATTTTGGTAGGAGAGGCTGCCATATATAGTTAGATGCAAGACTGTTATTATAAAGTTTAGAATTCCAGGCTGAATATCATCATCATGTCTGCTCCCTGTGTAGCAGTATGGTTACTAGAGTACTTGGCAATATTGCTGGTTATGATATGCAAAGCAAATGTAGAAAAGATTATGATAAAATGATAAATACAAGTTTATACCATTTGTTCCTTCATCATTGGGGTTATGGGCAATTGCTACACTAGATGTTCCAAGTGTAATCGGATGCTGAACCTCAAGAGGTCATCAGGGGAACATTTCACTGTATGATGTTGCAGAGATCAAATGTGTGCGGTTAAGCATCCAATTTGAACTTGGAACATCCAATGCAGTGATTGCAAATAACCACAGTGGTGAAACATACGGAAGGAACAAATGGTATAAACTTGTACATATACTCTCTCATACAAATATCTATGAACATAAATACAAACATACATACATACACACACATTTACCTGTATATAAAATATATATACATAAGCACACATAGACATACATACACATATACATGCATATATATGCGTGTGTGCTGTTCTTTGTTGATATGTTCAGCAATTTAAAATTTTCAATACCTTTATGAATTATAAATATGCTTTATCTGTAACTTAATGCTTCCAAAGAGCAATTCAAGTCCATGCTACAAAGGTATGTGGCCTAGTTTCATAAAAAGGTTTTGCCTCTTTAATTACTTCAGCCACCAGGCAATATCGCTGCCCAATGACTGAAGAAAGCAATGATACTGTGTGCAAAGTATGCAGGAAATTAAATTATTTTAGTAATACCAAGTAAGAAAAGTGAAACTATTTTGGTAACATTTGCCAAGAAAGCCAGATGATTGAAGTAAGCTAAGAGGTCAAACCAGGCCAAATATCTTTGTTTGCAACATGAAACTGGAGTTCCTCTTTGAGTGTCTGAAATTTACACACACCACACACTACACAAACATAAACCTAGATAATAGAAATAGAAAAACAAAAATGGCAAATTCAACTGTTTATCCATAGATTGATAAAACGATGAGCAGACTTAATTGATTTTCAAAATTCACTGGGTTCTCATCAGGTGTCTACATCGTTTGACCAATCCCAGAGAAATAAGCAGTCGGTGGTGAACCTCAAAAGCAGATAAAGTTATAAATAACCGAATGCAAATATTTGGTTTAAAAGACGTTTGGATAGGAAACAAAAAAGTCAATTTTTTAAAACCTGTATCTACATGCCATTATATATAGCTTCCACTGCTTCAAGGCCCACTGTTCCAATAAGGAATTATTTCAAGTTCTCTCGAAGGTTTCGAAGTTTCCATGAAGTCAACAATACATACACACAATCATCATCATCATCATCATCATCGTTTAACGTCCGCTTTCCATGCTAGCATGGGTTGGACGATTTGACTGAGGACTGGTGAAACCGGACGGCAACACCAGGCTCCAATCTAAATTTGGCAGAGTTTCTACAGCTGGATGCCCTTCCTAACGCCAACATGCATCTATACATTTATACACACATATATACAAACATATGTACATATATGTATGTGTGTGTATATATATATATATATGAACAGATACACACATACACATGTACTAATTATAGAAGAGTCATGCAAATCCAAAAATAGCAAAAAATAAAATGCGAACAAAGAAAAAAGTTAGAAAAAAAAATTTTTTTAAATAATAAAGGTGAGGATTATACAAGTTTGCTTGAAAGTAGTTAGTATACCAGGTGCACTGAGCAGAAATACAGAATTGTTGCAAGGTCAAATGGATTTAATGACCAGATTTTGCAATCTGCATTAATTAGTGAAGGACAGCTTTGGCAAGAGAGGAGAGAATTTTTCTAACAAGGAGATAATAGGTTAAGATTATGAAGAAAAATATAAAAACCCTAATCTGGAGCGTTGCCTTATTTGGCTGCGAGAGCTGGACTCTAAGCAAGAACGATCTAGATTGGTTGGGAGCCTTTGATATGTGCATCTGGAGAAAGAGAAAATTAAACGACAATAAAACCACTATGATGAAGAACTGGGGCAGGGGTGTTGGACAAAGAGGATAAAGTGGGGAGGCATATAGAGAAGATGTTGATTAATGAAAGAGACAATCAAGTGAAAAATGTAATAATAAATACTATACTTTTAAAAGGCCAGCTAGAACATTATAAGTTGTATTATTATTATTATTATTATTATTATTATTATTATTAATATAGAAAGGATTGAGGTAATTCCTCCTGAAGATATAGAGTCAAAATTAAAAGAAGAGTGCCATTTGCTATCTTGTGAACAATATTTCGACATCTCGCGTGTCTTCCACTGGTTCAAAAAATAAATTTGTCAATCTACTTCATTTTGGTTAATATAGAAAGGATTGAGGTAACTCCTCCTGAAGATATAGAGTCAAAATTAAAAGAAGAGTGCTATTTGCTATCTTGTGAACAACATTTCGACATCTCGCATGTCTTCCACTGGTTCAAAAAATAAATTTGTCAATATACTTCTTTTAATTTTGACTCTATATCTTCAGGAGGAGTTACCTCAATCCTTTCTATATTAACCAAAATGAAGTAGATTGACAAATTTATTTTTTGAACCAGTGGAAGACACGCGAGATGTCGAACTATTGTTCACAAGATAGCAAATGGCACTCTTCTTTTAATTTTGACTCTATTATTATTATTATTATTATTATTATTATCATTATTGTAATTGTTGTTGTACCAGTTGAACATTGGGGTTGATGTAATTGATTTATCCCTATCCCCTAAATTTACTGGCCTTGTGCCAAAATTTGAAATCATTATTATTATTATTATTATTATTAAGACGGAGAGCTAGCAGAATCATTAGCATACCAGACGAAATGCTAAGCAGCATTTCACCCGTTTTTTTATGTTCTGAGATCAAATTCCACTGAGTGTCAACTTAGCCTCCCATCCTTTTGGGGTCAATAAATTAAGTACCAGTCAAGCACTGGGGTCGATGTAATCAACAAGCTCATTCCCCCATATACAGTAGAAAGGATTATTATTACTATTATTATTATTATTATTATTATTATTATTATTATTATTATTATTATTATTGATTTGTCTCTTTGCTTACAGTTCCCAATGCACCGATTATTAGAGGCACAACCTTAACAATTTTCATATTCCAACCTCTTGCAATTTCAAATTTTAAGGAACTTATTAATATTATTATTATTATTAAAATAAATCATTATTAAAAAAAATAAAAGAAATCATTATTATTATTATTGCTATTTTTTAGCAGGTAGTGTTGAGAGAGTAGCAGTAATAACATGAAGGATTAAATACCAGCGCTGTTTAGCTAAATATATTCTTTTTTTTATTGAAAATCAGAATTCAAATCCTACCAAGGACTAATTTAGCTTTTTGTCCGACTGGGTTAAATAAAATATGTAACGAGTTGAGTTTCTGTCATCATTTCCCCTAACGTGTGAAAAACTAAATAGGAATTTTGAAAGAAATATCGATAAAACTAGTTTTTAAATATCAAATGGCTATGGGGGTCCACCAGAATAAAATGTTAATCATCATCATCATCGATTAATGTCTGCTTTCCATGCTAGCATGGGTTGGGCGATTTGACTGAGGACTGGTGAAACCAGGTGGCTACACCAGGCTCCAATCTGATTTGGCTGAGTTTCTACAGCTGGATGCCCTTCCTAACGCTAACCACTCCGAGAGTGTAGTGGGTGCGTATACGTGCCACCGGCACGAAGGCCAGTCAGGCGGTACTGGCAACGGCCACGCTCGAAATGGTGTATTTTACGTGCCACCTGCACTGGTGTATTTTACGTGCCACCTGCATTGGTGTATTTTATGTGCCACCTGCACTGATGTATTTTACGTGCCACCTGCACGATTAACGTAATCAAAAATATTAATCAAAAGGGTCCATAGACAAAGAAACAGATGAGAGCCCCTGGATTTACAGTTACTGAATCTCTTGCCATGAGAAATGAAAAGCCATAAACCTAGAGTTGAAAGAAACAACTTTCCTTCAGTTAGATTTAAAATACCAGCAGATCAACCCTTTAATATTCGGTGTCCCCACAAAACAAGGCAATCATAAAACATGAAGTGCTTTAATTTTAACTTTTTATGAACCCAAACTAATATCTTTTATCTTTCACTTGTTTCAGTTATTAGACTGCAGCTACGCTGGGTACACTGCCTTGAAAAATCCCAGTTGAACAAATCGACCCCAGTACCTAATTTTTTTTTTAAAGCCTAGTACTCATTCTATTGGACTCTTCTGCCAAAATGTTAAGCAATGAGGATACAAACAAACCGATACTGGTTGTCAAGTGGTGCCGGGGAAACAAACACAAAGACACACGCATACATACATAAGATAGGCTTCTTTCAGTTTCTGCCAACCAAATCCATTCACAAGGCTTTGGTCGGCCTGAAGCTATAGTAGGGATTGAACTCAGAACCTTGTGGTTGAGAAGCAAACTTCTTACCACACAGCCATGCCTGTCTGGTAAGAAGTTTTGTAACTTTTATCACCCTCACTTTTTTTATCTTTCGTGTTATTAAGTTGTAATAAACTGAGAATGGAAATTAAACTTTATGCATTGATGGGTGAAAGTGTAAGGTAAAGTGTACAAAGCAGATACTGAGAGGGTTTTACAAATGCAAACTTTTGCTTGGATAGTTTAGGAATTTGATCTTTCAGAACAACATGCCTCGCAGGATTGAAGATCAGTTCTTAGCCAAATACCATTATGACAGCATAAAAAAAAAAAAAAAAGAAGAAAAAAAATGATGGCAAAAATATTAGAGCTTAACAGACGAACATGTCGAAATAACTGTCTCTCCCACTAGATATATTTTACAGCAATTACACCTCTTTATTTACCTGAGCTAATTAGTTAATGTTTGTGACGCTAAAACCGACTTCAACGCTAATTAATTTAATTTCGAATTTAGAACTAATTCAATGAACTCTAGATTGTTAGGGTAGCACCAACAGCAAGTCTATTTAAAATATTTGTATGTGTGATGCCCTTTTCTCTATGTTACCAAAGGTTAAATGGATGAGCACTCAGTCTGGGTTTATTACAGGTACAACCTAGCTTCTCTCCCATGCTAGTGTAGATATGCAAACACATATATATGTGTTTGCATATCTCTGAGTGGTTGGCGTTAAGAAGGGCATCCAGCTGTAGAAACTCTGCCAAATTTAGATTGGAGCCTGGTGTTGCCATCCGGTTTCACCAGTCCTCAGTCAAGTTGTCCAACCCATGCTAGCATGGAAAGCGGACGTTAAACGATGATGATGATGATGATATATATATATATATATATATATATATATATATATATATGAACATGATTTTAAAAAAATCAAGTGTGCCGAACACTATCCTACTATCTCGCCCTCTATCCTCTTTTAGTCTGGTATACCACCTTGCTTACATACAACATGTATGACTGGAGTATACAAGGACATGCAACAAACATCATATTGTGTTGTTTATTATAATACTGAGGAAGTGTGTGTCTATAATATAAAGCTTAAAAATACCGATTATGTTTTCTGCATACCTTACAACAATGTATGTGTGCATGTATAGACATACACATACACACATATCTATATAATGAATTACTCTGCATCACACAAGGAAGTGAAAAGGTGCACAGATAATTTTAGTGAAAGCAAACATACATTCAGTGAGAGAAATATGTTTCTTAGAAGTAAGAAAGAAATAGAAGTTTTTAAAAAATTAAAATGAAAATAAAATTCAAAGGAACATGAATGATATAAGAGAAAACCAAAAGGAATATCAGGTTTTACTTTCAGACAAAGCAGCATTCTGCTTTTGGCCTAAGGAAGCTGACTCGTTGACATCATGCCATCACTGAGAAATAGACATACATCATGAGGAAATTAACGAACGACTTTTCAAATGTTCTGAGGTCCAATGGCCTTCATCAGTAACGACGAGTTGTGTGAAGAAGCTGGTGTGAAGATGAGATGGCAAAAACAAATAGAAGTGTTTTAATAAAAGAAAATGGTGAAATGATGAAAAAAACGATGATGAGCTGAGATGTTATTCTTGAGCTTGGTTATAGTGGCTTTGAGTGGGCTTTGGTGGCACACCTCAGTAAATGAGGTGGAATATTTATGGAGAAGTAAATACTTGTGTCTTGAAATGAAGAGATGGATATGATGACAACATGAAATGAAAAAAAGAAAAAGAAAGCACAGACACACACAAAAAGAAAAATAACAACAATGACATGATTTGTCTAAATGATTTCTTCATGTTTGTATATTTTTAAATACTGTTTTTAACAATTAAACTATTTTAATGTCTATTGATAACATTTAAAATGAAAAACATAACCTGTAACTAGAATCCAAGAGGAGACAAATCTGAAAGGATCCATCCTGAGAAAATTTCCTTTGAGGTTTTAAACCTACATACCTACCAACCAACCACAAAATACCCCTAAACTACTAAGTAGTATATAGAAATCAACAAGAGCCTCTACATAGTCTCTTTACATTTGCTAGATATAGTAGCCAAATCTTCCTCTTACTAAAATTACATACACACATCCATCTTAAAGACAGAAGGACACATCAGATAAGGTAGTTCTCGGCATGCAAAAACAATGGTCATGGCTGCATGGTTTTGACCATAGGCCTAACTTGAGACTAAGTAACCAATAATTTGATGAACAAGCAACCCATATGTACTTTATATATCCATTCCTTATTTTGGCACAAGGCCAGCAATTTTGAGGGGAGGGGAAGTAGACTACATCGAACCCTGTGCATAACTGGCATTTATTTATCAACCCCCGAAAGGATGCAAAATAAAGTCAACCATGGTAGCAGCTGAACTGAGAACAGGACAGCTGAAATGTTACGAAGCATTTCGTCCGGTATGCTAATGATTCTGCCAGATTGCCACCTTTATGAACACAATGTATTAACACCTCAAGCAATTTAACACTATAATTCTAGTAAACTATGGAAAAAAACAAAAAGTCAAAGGCCTTTTGACCATATACGCAGAGAAAATTATCTCCACAAGAAAAAAAAAAAAAATTTGAATGACTTAAAATGAAGTGTTATGTGATATCTTGTAATCCACATTACAATCAACTTCAACATCATTCTTTTAACATATATCATGTCATGCTTGTGCAGGTCAGACAAAATTCATTGAGGCAGATTTTCTACAGCTGGACACCCTTTCCATTGCCAACCCATGCCTGTTTCTATACGAAGAAACATTTCCCTTAGTGCTTCAAACATGAACAGCACAAAGGCCAGACATGTTTTCACAGAAGATTGCAAGTGAATGACACCATTAGTATAAGAGTAATGTTTGTTGACAACTATGGCACAATGTCAAGACAGATACATACACATAACAGGCTTCTTTCAGTTTCTGTTTACAAAATCCACTTTTAAAGCTTTGGTTGGTTCTTAGCAATAGCAGAACAAACTTCCCTACGGTGCCATGCCGTGGAACTGAACCCGAAACCAAATGGCAATTTTCTCAAACATTCAGCCATACCCCTATAGTCAATATTAAATCAGAGAACCTGTAAATCTTATGTAGGTTTTAATAAGTTAAACCTTATCTCATTAATCAATAACCACATGAAGATGGCGTTCTTCATTTGTTTACTTTACTTTCACTTTCCATGCTAGTGGGGTTGGATGGAGGCATATTTGAGGCTGCATTTTTATGGGTCGATACTCTTCCAATCATCAATCATAATGTGAACAGGCAATGCAAACATCACGTCACTGTTTTGTTAAGGCGGTGACTAGTAAAGCTGCAGCCATGAAATGTGAACATACACACACAAATCTCTCTCTCTCTCTACATCATCATTTAACGTCCGCTTTCCATGCTAGCATGGATTGGACAATTTGACTGAGGACTGGCGAACCAGATGGCTGCACCAGTTTCTACAGCTGGATGCCCTTCCTAACGCCAACCACTCCAAGAGTGTACTGGGTGCTTTTACATGCCAACGACACGAGGGCCAGTCTGGCGATACTGGCATCGGCCACGCTCAAATGGTTTTTTTTTTACATGCCACCTGCACAGGAGTCAGTCCAGCAGCGCTGGCAACGACCTCGCTCGAATGTTTTGTTCACATGCCACCAGCACAAGTGCCAGTAAGGCGTCGCTGGTAACGATCACGCTCAAATGGTTCTTTTTACGTGCCATTGGGACAGAAGTCAGACCACTGCTCTGGCAGTGATCACGCTCGGATGGTGCTGTTAGCGCTCCACTGGCACAGGTGCCAGTCATCGAATTTGGTTCAGTTTCGATTTCACTTGCCCCAACACACGCACACACACACACATATATATGCCTCAACATACATATATAAATATATAGTTTTAGGGAAAAGAACCAAGGTTCATGAACTCATCAATGAAAATCCACTGTCACATATAGAAAAATTAATAATTAAAAGCACTTCAATACATTAATGTATATAAGGTGATGAATTGGCAGAACTGTTCGCACGTCAGGCAGGATGCTTAACAGTATTTCATTCGTCATTACACTCCGAGTTCAAATTTCACTGAGACTGATTTTCATCCTTACGAGATCGATAAATAAGTACCAGCTGAGCACTGAGATCAATATAATCTCCTCACCCGAAAATGATGACCTTGTGCCAAAATATGAAACTAATACATTAATGTGTATACTCTTTTACTTGCTTCAGTCATTTGACTGCGGCCATGCTGGAGCACCGCCTTTAGTCGAGCAAATCAACCCCCAGGACTTATTCTTTGTAAGCCTAGTACTTATTCTATCGGGTTCTTTTACCGAACTGCTAAGTTACGGAGACGTAAACACACCAAAGTCGGTTGTCAAGCGATGTTGGATGGGACAAGCATATACATATATATATATATACATATATGACGAGCTTCTTTCAGTTTCCGTCTACGAAATCCACACACAAGGCTTTGGTCGGCCCGAAGCTATAGTAGAAGACACTTGCCCAAGGTGCCACGCAGTGGGACTGAACCTGGGACCATGTGGTTGGTAAGCAAGCTACTTACCACACAGCCACTCAAATCTGCAAAATGTAACAAGTCATTAATCACCATCATCATCATTTAACATCCGCTTTCCATGCTGGCATGGGTTGGATGGTGTGACATAGAGCTGTCCAGACCCCAAATGTCTGTTGCGGCATGATTTCTATGGTTGGATGCCCTTCCTAATGCCAACCACTTGCCAGAATGTGCTGGGTGCTTTTTACATGCCACCAGCACGGGTGTGTTTATGCAGCACTGGCACAGGTGCCTTTTGAGGGGCACTGGCACCTGAAAGAACAAGCCTGTATGTAAGGAAGACAGCGAGTTTTTCTTAGCTTGATACATCTTATCAAGTACAGTAAATCGCCACATCTTCCGATGGCTCAGTGTCCAAAGATCCTTTCTCACCACTTTGTCCCACGTCTTCCTGGGCCTACCCCTTCCACAGGTATCCTCCACAATTAGAGCTCAGCACTCCTTTACGCAGCTGTCATCGTTCATACACATCACATGACCAAACCAACGCAAGTAATAATCTTAGGAAAAAAAAAAAAAAAAAACTGTCAGAATCACAAGAGTGCTGGACAAAATGTTTTGTAATATTTCTTCTGGTATTTTTTATATTCCAAGTTCAAATCCAGCTACGGTCAACTCCCATCTTTTTTCCTTCTGGTGGGGTCTATGAAATAAAGTATCAGTCTAATATTGGGATCAGTGTAGTTGATAAAGCTCCTTGCCTTAAAAATAGCTAGCTTTGAGCCTAAATTATAAACAAATATAAAAGAATGTAATCTGTAGCTTTCTATTTGATAATTCTACTCAAAGTTACATAAGAACTTCTCTGTCTTCATCTTCCTGTCTCTCTCTCTCTCACTCTCTCCTTCCTGCTATCTAACAAGCGAACAGACTACATGTAATACAGCAAAACTGTTCTACAAGTAAAAGTATTGGAAAAGAAGAGAAATACATTCTAGCATGGCTGTTTGGTGGAGAACTTCACTTCCCAAGGCAAGATGTACTATGCTTTCACTACGGTCACCTCTACCCTCATCTCAAACCATCTGTTACTCTCCCCCTCACTCTTATGAAACTACATACCTTCTCTTTCCACCACCCGACCTCACCCCAATCCAGTGTCCATGCTTACCTTCTGGTACCTTGACAGTTTGATCCAGCACTCCACCACTACCATCTTTATCTTCTACCCAACTACTCCCACCCAATCTTATACAAAGCAGGGAGGCTGTTTATCTCTTCTATAAGAAGACACTTTTACTTGTCCCCCTATCATACTTCAGCCTTTCAACACCTGGCATAAAGCCAACCCCTGCCTCACACATACCGTCCTCCACTTAGTTGAGGGAGCTTTTCCTGTTCTTTCCATGTCTTGCAAGTCACTCAGCGACGTCACTAGTACTGATTGTGCAAAAACAAAACAACGACAACAACAAAAAGAAACATTCAATACACACTGTAAAGTGGTTGGCATTAATGAAGGGGGTCCAGTCATTGAAACCATGCCAAAAGCTGACTTTGGAGCTTGACACAGCCCTACAGCTGGCTCAATACTGCCAAACCTGAGGTCCCCAACTAAAGTCCATATTAGATTTTGTTGCTAAAATCTGTGCAATTAATTGCTTGTACTTCTACAGCACACAAAATATTTTAGTCTTTTTTATACAATATAGGTGTAGGAATGGCTGTGTGGTAAGTAGCTTGCTTACCAACCACACGGTTCCGGGTTCAGTCCCACTGCGTGGCACTTTGGGCAAGTGTCTTCTACTAAAGCCTCGGGCCGACCAAAGCCTTGTGAGTGGATTTGGTAGATGGAAACTGAAAAAAGCCCATTGTATATATGTATATGTATATATATATATGTGTGTATGTGTTTGTCCCCACCAACATTGCTTGACAACCGATGCTGGTGTGTTTACATCCCTGTAACTTAGCGGTTCGGCAAAAGAGACCGACAGAATAAGTATTAGGCTTACAAAGAATAAGTCCTGGGGGTTGATTTGCTCGACTAAAGGTGGTGCTCCAGCATGGCCGCAGTCAAATGACAGAAACAAGTAAAAGAGTAAATTCCTGGCTTGCTTACCAACCACATGGTTCCAAGTTTAGTCCCACTGTGTGGCACCTTTGCCAAGTGTCTTCTACTATAGCCTTGGGCCGACCAAAGCCTTGTGAGTGAATTTGGTAGATGGAAACTGAAAGAAGCCTAACGTGAATGTGTGTGTGTGTTTGTCCTCCCACCATTGCTTGACAACTAATGCTGGTGTGTTTATGTCATCTGTGACTTTGCGGTTTGGCAAAAGAGAACCGACAGAATAAGTAAGTACTAGGCTTACAAGGAATAAGTCCTCGGGTCGATTTGTTCGACTAAAGGCGGTGCTCCAGCATGGCCACAGTCAAGATGACAAACCAATAAAAGGATAAAAGAATAGAATGGCTATGGAGGTCTATCAGAGCAAAACAGAAATCAAAGGGTTCCATAGGCAAAAAAATGGTTGAGAACAACTGCATTAAACCGTCCAACACATGACAGCATGGAAAAACAGATGTTAAATGATGATGATGAAAATGATGTGCTTATGGTCAGAGTTGGAATGCTTTCGGTCATAGGTCAACTCAATTAGGGCCTGGATCTTAAATACAACAACAACAGCCTAGTAATGGAATAAGTAAGAAAAGGATGGAAACATGTCTGATAGAGGATCACCTACCAGACTAGAAATGATATGTAAGAGCCAGAGATCAGAGACCAAATCTGGTACAAGGTACTAAAAACAACACTGACAATTTCATAACTGATTATTATAATTCATTGTGGATATCATTACCACTAAAATTCATGATAAAAAAAATAGTGGATTGGCAGAAACATTAGAGCATCAGAAAAACTTGTTCTGGCTCTCTATGTTCAGAGTTCAAACCCCACTAAGGTCACTTTGTGCCTTTCAGGATCAATGAATAAAGTACGGTCAAGTACTGGAGATGATTCTATCCACATACCCCTCCCCTCGAAAATTGCTGACCTTGTGTTTAAATAATTCACAGCAGATGGATTTTAGAGGCAAAAAAAAAAACACTTTAAAATTTGTAAACATAGCCATAATATAATAAAATGGTTTTATAACTATAAATCATAAAGTTACCACCTATTTAACAATCCAGCTCTCCATACAAATAATTTAGATATATATTCATGTAAAAGAAAAATCGAATGGAAAAAAGAAAGAGCAACAAAACAGGCAGTTACCACAACCTATCATGCTGCACAGTTATATATAACATAGATGTGTAAGTTAACTGCAAGTTAATCAGCAGCAAAATGGATTTTAAGACATCAAGAAAAAAAAAAGGACAAAAAAAAATTCATGCAGTTACCTTTCTCGTCTAGATTCCTCTCGTTTGCGTGCTTCTCGTACCTCGTCTTTCAGACGTCGTTCACGTTCTTTCTCTTTGTCCTGTTGACGCTGCATTTCATGACCATGCCGATCTTTACCTGCAGACCGCATGTGTAGCCTATCTCCTGTAAGCACAGAACCAATAAGAACAATTACACAATAAATAAATAGACAATGACACACACACGTCAACACATACAATACAGCACATATAATACATACATACATACATATATATATATATATATATATATAAAATAATAATAATAATAATAGGGATAAAAATCCAAATTTACAGGTAAAAACTCAAATTCAATTTATCAAAACTTAAAATTAAATTAATATTAGAAAGAACTTTGGTTCTTTTCTCTAAAACTATATATATTACGGAGATGTACTTGCATAGCAAGTGACCTGATCTGAGATCGTGTGCTGGAATGAAAACAATTGCAGCGTGGAAGGTGTTTATAAGCCATTTAAAATAACACACAAAAACCGTTAGATTCACTTCAACATTTAAATTTAATTTGTCAAAATATCTTCGTTGCTTTGAGACCGTGACCTGTTCACTGATGCAGCACAGAATTTTGTCAGTGAACAGGTCACGGTCTCAAAGCGACGAAAATATTTTGGCAAATTAAATTTAAATGTTGAAGTGAATCTGACGGCTTTTGTGTGTTATTTTAAATGGCTTATAAACACATTCCACACTGCAATTAAATATATATATATATATATATATATATATATATATATATATATATACACATACATACAGACACACATAAAAAACATCATTGTCATTTCTTTTTATCAATCTATTTACCTCCCATGCTAACAGAGGCTGGAAGGTCACCCAAAGTACATTTAAACATCTCTCCATGCACACCCACACTGAGATATTCCTAAAGTGAAACTTAAACAACTGCCATTCCTTAGCCTTTCAGCCCAAGTGACCATCACTACTTTTCCCCCTAGGAAATGCTCCCTCAAAAGAAAATACACAATATGAGAAATTTCATTAATACCTCAAATCTATGAAAAAGAAATACAGAATACATTTGGTTATATAAGACGCCCAGTGTCCCCATCCTGGCACTTGTAAAGACAATCGAGCGACATCGTTGCCAGTGCCGCCGGACTGGCTCCTGTGCAGGTGGCACATAAAATACACCATTTTGAGCGTGGCTGTTGCCAGTACCGCCTGACTGGCCTTCGTGCCGGTGGCACGTAAAAGCACCCACTACACTTGGAGTGGTTGGCGTTAGGAAGGGCATCCAGCTGTAGAAACACTGCCTGATCAAACTGGAGCCTGGTGCAGCCATCTGGTTCACCAGTCCTCAGTCAAATCGTCCAACCCATCCTAGCATGGAAAGCAGATGTTAAATGATGATGATGATGATAATCTGTAGCTTTTCATTTCATACTCTTACCCTAAAGTTACAAAACACTTCTCTTGCTCTTTCTTTCCAATAATTCAACAGAAAGGCCACATGTCATCATCATCATCATTATCATTTATTGTGCATTTTCCATGTTGGTATGGGTCAGACAGTTTGACAAGAGCTGGCAAACTGGGGGTCTGCACCAGGCTCCAATTGTCTGATTTAGCACAGTTTCTATAGCTGAATGCCCTTCCTAACATCAACCACTTTACAGAATGTACAGAGTGCTTTTTACGTGGGATGATTGATACTAAACTGGCCACAGAGGGATGTAAAGTAGGTAGATAGGTTTAGTTTGGTATGGTTAGGGTTAGGGTTTTTTAAAAAATCATATGGCGGTGTTATTTTTTTTTACCCCCGCCAAGGAGGTTATGTTTTTGCCGGTGTTGGTTTGGAAAATTGGGCGATTTTCAGCATGTGTGTATAAGGGTGGAAATAAGCTGCTTGGCGGAGGTCTGCGTTCTCCGAGTGCTTTTCTAGTTTCTATTGTAATATCACTAATCAATAAATAGATCACATCAGTTTTTTTCACTGAGCATGACTCATTCATTTGCATTGACATTTCTCCATCTTGTTCACATGTCAGAAAAATAACAGTTTGTAAGTCAGTCGCTCAACTAACTTAGTTCATTTTGTGGTTTAGCCCTCACCAAGTCAGCTCAAATCAAACAGGCCCATGATCAAAGATATTTCAGCTGTAACTATCATGTCTGTCTTTTTAGGTTTATTGTTTCTAGGGGCATAAAACTCATGTCTAAATATTGTACTTAACTTATGTTCAAACTAGCCATATCTGGCCTCTCACACCTATCCTACAGTGTTATTCTAAAAATAAACAATCATGTCATCAAAATTTCAGAGCCAAAAGATGATGTGAGACCACTTCAAAATATGTGCATCAATAAGCATTACATTTGACAGGAATTCTGAATGTTAAAGGGTCAGATAATTACAGTCCCCAGTATTTGACACAAGTACACTGCTACTTTATTTAATCAACACCAAAAAGATGAAAGGTAAAGTTGCTTTTGGCAGGATTTGAACTCAGAACACAAACTGATACACAAATGACTGCCCTTTATACCTGTTTTAGGTGCATGTATGCATGCATAATAATGATTTCAATAAATCAACTACATCAACCCCCAGTGTTCAACTGGTACTTGTTTCATCAACCCTCAAAAGATGAAAAGCAAAATTTACCATGCCAAGATCTGAACTTAGAACATAAAGATAGATGAAATGCCGCTGAGCATTTTCCATAGCATTGCATTAATTTATTGGACAGCTGTCAGGACTACTTAAACAACATGAAATATATTTTATATATCATCATCATCATCATCATCGTTTAACGTCCGCTTTCCATGCTAGCATGGGTTGGACGATTTGACTGAGGACTGGTGAAACCGGATGGCAACACCAGGCTCCAGTCTGATTTGGCAGAGTTTCTACAGCTGGATGCCCTTCCTAACGCCAACCACTCAGAGAGTGTAGTGGGTGCTTTTACGTGTCACCTGCACGAAAACGGCCACACTCGAAATGGTGTCTTTTATGTGCCACCCTCACAAGCCAGTCCAGGGGCACTGGCAACGATCTCGCTCAAAAATCCTACAGGAGCCAGTCAGGTGGTACTGGCAACGGCCACGCTCAAAATGGTGCATCTCATGTGCCACCCGCACAAGAACCAGTCCAGGGGCACTTGCAACGATCTTACTTGGCTTGCCGGGTCTTCTCACGCACAGCACATTTCCAAAGGTCTCGGTCAGTAGTCATCGCCTCGGTGAGGCCCAATGTACGAAGGTCTTGCCTCACCACCTCAGCCCAGGTCTTCCTGGGCCTACCTCTTCCATTGTTCACATTTTTATTTGGAAACTTCAAGAGATGAGAAATAAATCATTTTAATAGTGGAGCTCAATGTAGGCCAAGTCATAGCAGCCTGCAGCATATTAGGTTAAAAATCCTTTTGGATAGGAATAGGTTGATCATTGCTTTTGGGGCATAAACCCACATCTTCTGTAAACACAACAGATGTGATACCATTATATCATAATAATCCTACACAAACAGCCGTCAACCCTTTTTCGATTCAAGAGGTTTTTTTTGTTTTTAAGCTAGTACTCCACATGTTAATATTTACAGTTTTAAGCTGGCAGAATCGTTAGCACACCAGGGAAAATGCTTAGTGGTATTTTGTCCCTCTTTAGATTTTGAGTTCAAATTCTGGTGAGGTCAACTTTGCCTTTCATCCTTTCGGGGTTGATAAGATAAGTACCGGATGAACACTGGGGTCAGTGTAATCAACTTACCCTTTGACGGAAATTGCTGGCCACATTCCAAAATTTGAAACCATTATTCATAGCTTTTATCTAAGGCAGCAAACTGGCAGAATCGTTAGCATGCCAGAAAAAATGCCAAGTAATTTTTCTAGCTGTACGTTCAAAGTTCAAATGCTGCCAAGGCTGACTTTGTTTTTCATCTCTTCAGGGTCAACCAGAGTCAATGTGATTGACAATCCCTTCCCACGAAATTTCAGGCCTTGTACATATAGCAGAAAGGGGTTTTTTCCCCCAGTTTTATCTACTTCAAGCTTCACTTTTAGAATGATTTATTATTACCTCTGCCTTAGCGAAGGTGGAGGTATTCTTTTCAGTTGTATTTGTTTGTTTGTCTGAGGATAAGACATCTCAAGAACTGCTGGATGGATTTGGATGAAACTTTCAGGGATATTTGGCCTCATGACTGGCATGTACTGATTAGATTTTGGGATCGATCCAGTACCAGGACAAGGATTCTAGATTATTTTTCCTTTTATTTTTTACTTAATTTTTGACAGCAATCAGGTTCATTTTCAGTATTCTCGTTTGTGAGAGCAGTCGAGTTTATTTCAGATATTCTCATTTTAAAAATCATCTCTGGCTAATCATTGAAAGGACGTTGGTGTTGCCTTGGCAGAGGTTTGCACTCTCTGAGTGCTCTTGTTTTATAAATATATATCTCTACAAGATGTATGTCTTCTGAAGTATTTATTTTGTATGTATTGCTGCAATATTGTATCTGGCACTCTGTCAGTTACGATGCCGGGTGTTCCAGTTGATCCAAATAAACAGAACCGCTTGCTCGTGAAATTAACGTGCAAGTAGTTGAGCACTCCACAGACACGCGTAGCCTTAACATAATTCTCAAGGAGATTCAGTGTGACACAATAATAGGACAAGGCCGGTCCTTTGAAATACAAGTACAGCTCATTTTTGCCAGTAGGGTAACATGGAAAAATGTGAAATAAAGTGTCTTGCTCAAGGACACAATGTGCCAACAGGAATTGAACTCATGATGTTATGAGCACAAGCTGAATACTCTAACCACTAAGCCATGTATCTACAATATTGTGAGCAGCTTTTACAAAAGGGGTGTTTTATTTCTTCCTAACATTATCACAGATAATAGCTGGGTTAACTACATACAACATTATTTGATATAACGAAGGAGATTCTACATGATCACCACACTGGTTAACCATAACAGCCAAACTTGCCCTCATATCACACTCCAGTAGAATGATAGGTATAGGCACGGCTATGTGGGTAACAAAGAGAAGCAACAACTTCACAAAAAGAATACAAAGTAACAGACATTTAATATTCGTCTCGTATATACCTGTTGTCAGTCATGTAATTATTTATTGAGTAAAAAAAGTAATAGTTTGTTTCTTTTGTACTTACGGTGAACATACATCAATTAGTGTTGAAATGCAATACTAGCTAATGGCTTGCAGGCATAATCTGGAAACTACGAGACTACTAAAGAGTGAGTGATGGGGACAACAGCTGTCACTTCAACTGCATGCATGACACCAACTAAGTCATTAATATGAAGCAACAAAAGAGATGTACCAGCTGTGGCCATATTATTGATTTTTTCCCCTTTTTTTCGAGTCGAGTTTATCTAGGATAGCATCATCCAATGTTTTTTTTCTTCAACTTGTTTTTCCACACTCACATTCTTGGATGGATGCATATTATGGAGGCCTTGTTTTACAGCTAGATACCCATCGTATCACTATCCATTACCTATTTTTTAATCAGCGGATAGGTACAGCATAATCCGTAGGCAGGAGAGGTGCAGTCGGAGAGTGCAAAGTTCAGAATAAATAGTCCAGAATATAAAAAGGTAGAGAGTCCAGAAGTTCGTGTGTGATGAGTAGAGACAGGATTAGCTGGTGCGACCACGTGAGCGTGTGCTATGTATGGGAGAATACCCGAAAAAACAACAGACGAAGACAGGTGGTGCAAACAACAAATGGATGTATTAGTATAACGCTCGGGGAACAGAGAAATTCTTTAACGTTTCGAGCCTATGCTCTTCAACAGAAAGGAACACAGAAAAAAAATATATATATGTGGAGTGGTCAGCGATCTATCTTTTGTTACCATATTTCTGTTGAGATGCTCTGCGTTTGTTTCAATTAATTTTAAATATAACAAAGAATTTAGTAAAATGACTTCGTTATCATTAAGCTAGTGTTAGGAACATAAATTGTGACTAAGGTTTGGTGGAAGATTTTAATTCAGAACTTTTGAAAACAAGACATTTGTACTAGAGAGCCAGAGGCGGTTTCAGCCAGGTTGCTACTGAAAGGGTTAAACAAGGGAGTTTCCATCCCATTCATCCAACTCAGTCACGCGCCTGCGTTTCGCTTAGTTTTTTTCTGTGTTTTACTCCATAAATGTCACCAACTACCTACCCTGGTACCTAGCTGTAAAAACCATGCCAAAACAGATAACTGGAACCTGGTGCAGTCCTCTGGTTGGCGAGCTCCTGTCAAAAGATCCAATCCATGCCAGCATAGAAAACAGATATTAAATGATGATGATGATGATGATGAGTAAGAGGCCAGACCTGGTGGCTGGTACGAGCATAAACCCTGTAGAATATTTGTACCTGATGGGACCAGTTTAAATGTTAAAGGTTTAAGGGTCTCTTTTACTGACTAAGACTTTAGTTTAGACCATTGTTGTCTTCACTTATGAAGTAGAAAGACGAGGGAGTAATTTTGAAAATATTCTTTCTAATTCCAGCACATGGCCAGCAATTTTTGCTGCCTTGATTTTAGAGAGATGGAGGATCCAAGTATGATGAAAATACTAAAAGCAAAGAGAAAAAAGAAGGAAGGAAGGAAGGACACTTACTGTCCCTATCTTTTTCATGTCTGCTATTTCGTTCTCGCCACCGTTCTTCTTTGTGTTTGTGTTTGTGTTTATCTTTCTTCATAGCGTGAGCCTGTGGAGGTTTTATGTCTAATGACTCACTGTCATCCATGTAATCGTCTTTGCTGAAAGATGAGAAACACAGAGGACATTAAATGCAAACAACACACGGGTAAATCTCTTCCTAAGTAATTACAAACCATAAACAAAACAATAAAAAATAAAAACATTCTCTTTACGCTTTTACTTGTTTCAGTCATTTGAGTGCGGCCATGCTGGAGCACCACCTTTAATCAAGCAAATCGACCCCAGGACTTATTCTTTGTGAGCCTAGTACTTATTCTATTGGTCTCTTTTGCCGAACCGCTAACTGACGGAGACGTAAACACACCAGCATTGGTTGTCAAGTGATGTTGGTGGACACACACACATGCATATATATATATATATATATATATATATATATATATACGACAGTCTTCTTTCAGTTTCCGTCTATCAAATCCACTCATAAGGCTTTGGTCAGCCTGAGGTTATAGTAGAAGACACTTGCCCAAGGTGCCATGCAGTGGGACTGAACCCGGAACCATGTGGTTCGTAAGCAAGCTACTTACCACACAGCCACTCCTGCACCTAAAAATTAAAAAAATCTTCCTCAATAAATTCCATCCAATCCATAAAAGCATAAAAAAGTGGAGGTTAGATCAATGATGATGATGGTTTAAATGTATTGTACACACAAAAGTAGGAATGTGGCAGAATCGTTACAACATTAATCAGAATGTCTTGCAGTAATCATTTTGGCTTTCCGTGTTCCAAGTTCAAATCTCTCCAAGGCCATGTTTGTCTTTCATCCATTCAGGGTTCATAAATAAAGAGGACTAAACCAATAGTGAGACTGATTCTTCATACTGCTCCACCCACCAATCTCTCTTTTTCACTTTCTCACTGGAAGAAATTAGCAGTGTTCAAACCTGGAGAAAAACGGGTTTTTGCCAAGTTTAAAAGATGCCCCAAGACATATCAGCAGTTATGATGGCATCTCTTGCAGACTTCCAGCTCTGTCACCATAGATGAGCATGGCAAGAGATTCCTACTCTCTCTAACCATTAATATACAAACGGCAAGGAAATGTTCGTTAGCAGAATATTCTGTTTCTGAGAAAACTGACGCATACACCATCCCACCACCTCCTCCTTCCTTCCTAATTCCATCCACCCAAAGAACTGCATTCTCACCTGGCCCTTCACCACCTCCTTTCTACTACCCCTCCAACCACCTTTTTTGTAATTCTTTTGAATTTTCCCACCACCTTTCCTCGTTCATTTTAAAAATTTTTTTATTCTAATGAAGGACTAGTGTCTGAAACACCAAAGTTCTTTCCCTTCACTTTAAGCATTACACAGAAACAACATTTGTTAAAAACTCACCCCACCGCCCGCAAACCATGACACCTTATTTCTTTATTGCCCACAAGGGGCTAAACATAGAGGGGACAAACAAGGACAGACAAAGGAATTAAGTCGATTACATCGACCCCAGTGCGTAACTGGTACTTAATTTATCAACCCCGAAAGGATGAAAGGCAAAGCCGACCATGGCAGAATCTGAACTCAGAAAGTAGCAGCAGACGAAGTACCGATAAGCATTTCGTCCGGCGTGCTAACGTTTCTGCCAGTTCGCCACCTTCACATCTTGTTTTTGTGCTCAATGGCTAACATATTAACATTAGTTTCCAAAAACTTACTTGTCTTTAAGATAGTCGTCTTCGTCAAGGGCTTCTTTTGAATGCACTGAAAAAGAAACTAGGCTCTGCTTGTCATCGTCGTCCTCCTCATCTTCATCATCTGGATCCAACATATGTCTTTCTGGACTAGAAGCTAACTCTCCTTGTTCATAAGGGCTTCGAGAATGGTCAGTACCAGACATTTTGACTGCAATAGATATCAAACAGCAAGACATCATTTCTTTTTCTCTTATATTCAGCGAAAGGAAGAGAATGAAATAAAAAAAAAACTTTAATGCAATGGCAAAAATAAATCCATTGAACCAAAGGGTTTTTCAACCATCTATTTAGGTCAGTGCCCTCTTTCACCAAATACATTTTTACAAATGCCATCCACCTTCCAAAAAAAAAAAACTCACACCAGGTTATTTTAATCAAACAGAGTTTACTTTTGCAAAGCAATTTATCATCAGTTACATTGCTGCTCACTGGTAACAATGCCTAAATCCTATTCTAATCTCAGCTAAAATACTTTTTGAAAATGTGTTTAAAATATAAACATAGGACCAGGTTTAATACCTTATTTCTAAGAAAAATAGCAACTCCAGCCTAAACACCCTGATGATCAAAGGAACTCCACATTCATATTCCTGAATGCCCTGCTTCCTTTAAAACTGTTCCAACCATGACCAACTCATCTATTTTGGAGTAAAAATTTCATCTCAAGGTCATACCCTAAATTTGCTCCTCAATCATGTAGTTTTTGGGTTCAATCTCACTGCAGGGCAAATTGTATTTGGTTTATTTACTGCAATAAAAGTTAACTGGACGCTTCCGTATGTATGTTATCCCTATTCATATAAGTATCTTCCAAATTTCAACAGGGTTAACCTGGGTTAACAATCAAATTCATTTATAGGCACAAGTATAAACATGTGGTTAAGAAATTTGCTTCGCAACTACAGTTTTAGGTCAAGACCCCTTCTACAACAGCCCCTGGGTTAACCAACGCTTTCTGAATGAATTTTATGGGCAAAAATCTATGAAAGCCTGTCACATACATGTGCATCTTAGTGTTTGTCCACTGCTTCCCCTCCTGCTTCACAACCACTGTTGGTTTGTTTACATCCATAAAATTGATATGCTCAACTAAACCCTTCAAGGCGCTGCCCCAGCATTGCCGCAGCCTAATGACTCAAATGAAACTTATGAGAATTGTATTTGGTTTTATCTAGCATTTATGCTATGATATCATACATACAAATCTGTCACTATTTGTTTTTGTTGACTGGCCAAAGGTCAGCTAGAATCCAGCAGTTGATCAAAATCATTTTATTCATAATCACACACACACACACAGACACCTTTTATTACTATTATTATTATTATCAAGGCGGTGAGCTGACAGAATCGTTAGCACGCCAGGTGAATTGTTTAGCGGTATTTTGTCTGTCTTCGCATCCTGAGTCGAAATACCGCCAGGGTCGACTTTGCCTTTCATTCTTTCGGGGTCGATAAATAAAGTACCAGTGAAACACTGGGGTCGATGTAATTGACTGGTCCCCTCCCACCAAATTTCAGGCCTTGTGCCTATAGTAGAAAGTATTATTGTTTTCAGTCGTGTTTGTTTGTTTGTCGGTGGACAAGATACCTCAAGAACCGCTGGATGGATTCGGACGAAACTTTCAGGGATATTTGGCCTCATGACTGGCACAAACTGATTAGAGTTTGGGATTGATCCAGTAGCGGACAAGGATTTTGAATAATTTTTCCTGTTTTTTATTTAATTTTTGAGAGCAGTGGGGTTCATTTTCAGTATTCTCATTTGTGAGAGCAAACTAGTTTATTTCAGATATTCTTATTTTAAAACTCATCTCCTGCTAATCGCTGAAAGGAGGTTGGTGTTGCCTTGACGGAGGTTTGTGCTCTCTGAGTGCTCGTTACTATTATTATCATCATTATTAAAGCGTCGAGCTGGCAGAATCATTGGCACGCCAGGCGAACTGCTTAGCGGTATTTTGTCTGTCTTCACATTTTGAGTTCAAATTCTGCTGAGTTTGACTTTGCCTTTCACTCTTTTGGGGTCGATAAATAAAGTACTAGTGAAACACTGAGTTTGATGTAATTGACTGGTCACGTCCCACAAAATTTCAGCCTTGTGCTGAAAGGATTATTATTATTATTATTAGTTCTGAGAGGCAGTATAAATCCAGCTATACATTATACAAACAGATGTGATTTTAAGAAGCTCGCTTGTTTTGCAACCACATGGTTGTGCGTTCAATCTCACTGCACAACACCATGGGAAAGTGTCTTCCACAGTAGCCCCGTAAAGACCATGGCCTTGTAAAGGAATTTGGTAGGCGGAAACTGTGTATAATTCCTTCTTATTTATGTATATATACATATATATATATATGTGTGTATGTGTGTGTGTGTGTATGCCCCAACCGCTTGAAATGTTTATGTCCGCGTAACTTCGAGGCCTTGGTGAAAAGGACCGATAGAAGAATCCGACCTTAAAAAAATGTACTAGGGCCAATCTGTTTGGTTAAATCGGGGTTTCTCAACCAGTTTTTCCTATGGACCCTTTTGATTCGTATTTTCCTCTACCTGACCCCCATAACCATTCGATGTTAAAAAAAAAAATTCAATTATACTTCTAAACCCTATATCAAGGGTTCCCAACTTTATTTTGCTTATGGACCTCCTGAGAGCTATCTTATAATCTGTGGACCCCATATATATATATATATATATATATGCACATGTAAATTTTTGAAATGAAATTTGTGTTTTAGTAAAAACTAACAATGACGCAATTTCGTTATATTCGTAACATAAATTCCGGATAAATACACATGCCACTCCTAGTGAACAAAATTTATATATGGGCTCACAAATTACAATTTTTTACTCCTAGACCTTCTTAAAGCTTCTGTGGACCCCGGTTGGGAACCCCTGCTTTATATGGACCACGAATGAGAACCACTTTGAAGGGCTTTTCACTACCAAGGACTCCTTTTATTTAAATAAGTTTTCCCACGGACCCCTTTTAATGTGGTTATCCTTTATATATGAAATTTTGAATTTAGCTCACAAACCCCCAGTACTATCTTTGCGGACCACAGGTTGAGAACCACCGGATTAAACTCTTCAAAGGAGTCCTCCAGCATGGCCACAGTTCAACGACTGAAACAAGGAACAGCATGTAACCCATAAGACTTGACTGTAAAAAAGAAATGCTGCTGTATGACAGGGATTTTGTCATTAAAATCTCACGCATAAAACGCTACGACCAAACTCATAATTCATTGTGCGATTCAAACGGAAACTAAACTTTCATAAAAACCAATATGGAGAAAACGAAACGTACTAAAGAAAGAAATACTTATCTGTGAATTTCATTTCATTTACAAAAGAAAATTATGTCTTCAAATGAAGATATTTTATACATACAATTTTAAATTCATTTTAAAATGAAGCTGGTTTTTTGAAGTTTTATTTTTTAAGTTAAAAGTTTTGTTTCGTAGTGAAAAATCTTTTGTATCTTAAATTACGATTTCTGAAATTTTCGATAATTCTATCGAGTTGTTGCATTCTAAGTAAAAATTTCAGAGTTTTAGTACATCTGACAGTGAGTGCTCTTTCAAATACATAAAACAGTGCGTATTCAAATAAAAGTTTTAGAAATAACACATATTTCATATTGATTTAGCAGTGGATGGACACAGAAACTTTGCATTTCCGAGTCAGCTTTTACAAAACGAAAAAAAAAAAAATAATAAATTCTGTGGCAAAATTCTAATTCCGGTTGAATCAAAAATTGATGAAATAAGAAATTTTTCACACTTAAAAAAAAAAAAAAGACTATGCAGCCAAGGTTAGAACGCTTTTGAAAGACAGGATGGTCGTGACTGGAACACCTTTAAACATAGGCGATCGTTTGGAAATACTTAAGTTTTTCCAGCATCCGCAAGAAAATCAGACGTTTTATTTACAATTTAAAAAAAAAAAATCTTTTTGTATTCTGGATTTTTAACTGTAAGATAGCCAAAAGAAATATAGTCATAAATTTTAGAAATAATTAGGAATATATTGTCTCGAATTGCAATCAAGATTTCATAATACGAAAGAATATTTTGAAATATCAGTTAATCAACATCACCAGAATTAAGATGTATATTCAAAGATGTTTTACTTAACCATTTTCAAAATTTATATGATATTAAAAGAAAAATAAGTGCAACATATTGGATGTCTAGTATTAAGATGTGTAGTTATGAAAGAATTACATAATTTTCTTTCAGATTTATCTGAAGGAATTGATTGTTTGGATGAAACAAATCTATGGATCTGTGTGTGTGTGTGTATATAAATATGTGTGTGGGTATATATATATATATATCCATCATATTTATTATCTTTATCATATGATATTTACTTTGTATTATATTATACTTATTCATTGTGCTTTTACTTATTAATTTTCTATATGTGACAGTGGATGAGTTCATGAACCTTGGTTCTTTTCCCTAAAACTATGTTTTAGGGAAAAGAACCAAGGTTCATGAACTCATCGATGAAAATCCACTAACACTATATATAAAACTATATATTTATATATATTTTACTGTGTGAAGCTTAATTTAATTTTAATTTTTAATAAATTGATTTTAATTGAGTTTTTACCTGTAATTTTGGATTTTATCCCTAATATTATTATATATATATATATATATATATATACACCCCGCATGCGATATGTGTATATACAACTGGGAATTAGGGAAAAATCATGATGTCTTGCACAAGTACTCAAATTTTAGAACAGAAACAATGAAGGATATATCGATTAAAGTACTTGGTTAATATTTCGACGATCTCGCCAATATTTCATTTTATCAACCCTTGGGATGATGAAAAAAGCAACGCTGACTTCGGTGGGATTTGATCTGAGAACATAATGGAAATAATGTATAATGAAAGTATAAGAAGTGGATTTCCAATGGTTTTCATAGCTTAATTAGCGGGAAAGGACAATCCACAGAGACCCCTACGTCGACGGAAGGGTGTGAAGGAGAGATGAAGGTATCTTAAACTCAGGGACCAGACCCGATTGTTTACTCACAACAGAGAAAATTCCGTTAAAGAAAACCCAACGAGACAATCAGATTAGAGTGTTGGTTAACATGGGCTTATGAAGGAGGCTACGAAAAAATGAAGATTAACAAAGGAAATAAAATACACAATAGGAATTTTCAGTGTAAGACAATTACTATTTTAAAATATGATCGAGATCAAAGTCAAAAAATTCATGTAAAATAGATATAACTAAAATATAAATGAGAAATTTATGACAATTACCTGTTTCTCGAACGTAAATTGTTAAAAACTAAAGAAGACTTCCTATACGCATGCGCAGTGACAACGGTAAATTTTTTCCGAAATTAATGACGTTGATTCGTAAACACGAAGAGGAAAGCTACGTTTTAAGAAGGCACTGTTAATGATATCAACAATACTAATTAACAGGCACTTATTTCGTCATAGCTTAGAGTTATTTCTGTAGAAGGACCGACCAATTGTTGTTGAAATAAAGTTAATTCATTTATAGTATTCATTTTTTTTGTCGTGGTGTGTGTTTAGGTGTATATATTTTTATATATATTTATATATTATTTAATAACTACAATGGAAAGACTATCTCTCACCATATGGAGTACACTTTTTTTTGTCGATTTTACCATCACGGAACATTCTTTTTTTTTATTCTTTCATTTGTTTAAGTCGTTTTGCACATCATCATTATTATCGTTTAATGTCTGTTTTCCTTGCTAGCATGGGTTGGACGGTTTGACTGATGTCTGGAGAGCCAGTGGCTGCACCAGACTCCAGTCTGATCTGGCAATGTTTCTACAGCTGCATGACCTTCCTAATGCCAACCACTCCGAGAGTGTGGTGGGTGCTTTTTATGTGCCACCAGCACAGGAGCCAGTCAGGCGAGCCTGGCATCAATCATGATCAGATAGTGCCTTTTACAAGCCAGTCAGGGGTGTACTGGCATGAGCCACATTCGGATGGTGCCTTTTACATGCCACCAGCAAAGGAGCCAGTCAGGTGGCCCTGGCGTATATATATATATATATATATATATATATACATATACATACATATATATATATATATATATATATATATATATATATATATATATATATATATATATATATATATATATATATCATAAATATAAGGGATTAGCAATTGAGTTGCTTCTCCACCATACTGAAAATTTAGAAATAGCAGTCAAAGAACTACTGATTCTAAACTACAAATTTTTCTCTAAAACGGATGGCGATATCTATGGCACACATAGAACAAAAAACCGGAGGGAAAAGCACAAACAAAACAAGCCTTTAGTTAATTGGGCACGAATCGTTTCATGGTTAAGTGAATGAAAATTTCACTATTCCAATCTTCAGCCCAAATATTCTGATAAATTTGAAAGTGTCTCTAAAAAAATTCACGGTAATCCTTGGCCATGCGACACCAAAAATCAACGATAAGAAAGGCACTTTAATTCTATTATTAATTGACGATTCCCTGCCCTCATTTCTTGTATATATATATATATATATATATATATATATATATATATATATATATATACATATATATATATATATATATTTATATAAATAAGGATAAGATCGATATTTAAATATTGATCTTATCAAGTGGTCAGCATGGGAATAAAAACCATCAAAGGTAATAATTATTTAAAATTATAATACAGGGTATCAAGAGATACCACCAAGCTGAAAAATAGCAGTCAAATCCTGACTCTAAAACCACAATAAATGTCCGCATGGCACGATTAGAGAAGACGAAGACCAAATAAACCAGTAAAATAAAGATAATTCCAAATCCTGGATTTCTGGCTTTGCATAAATAATAATGCTCTGCCTTCATCAGTGGAATATACTCCAGTACATAAATACAAATACATGTATATAAACAGTATACTTACATATACGGACATATACATACATATATATGCACGTATGCACACGACTAGCTTAAATAGCCCGCCTAAACAACCTTTCATGCGATCCGGACAGAATATCAGCGCGATTCTGTCCGGATCGCACGAAAGGTTGTTTAGGCGGGCTATTTAAGCTAGTCGTGTGCATACGTGCATATATATGTATGTATACATCCGTATATGTAAGTATACTGTTTATATACATGTATTTGTATTTATGTACTGGAGTATATTCCACTGATGAAGGCAGAGCATTATTATTTATGCAAAGCCAGAAATCCAGGATTTGGAATTATCTTTATTTTACTGGTTTATTTGGTCTTCGGCTTCGCTAATCGTGCCATGCGGACATTTATTGTGGTTTTAGAGTCAGGATTTGACTGTTATTTTTTCAGCGTGGTGGTATCTCTTGATACCCTGTATTATAATTTATATATATCATCATCATCATCATCATCGTTTAACGTCCGCTTTCCATGCTAGCATGGGTTGGACGATTTGACTGAGGACTGGTGAAACCGGATGGCAACACCATTACTTAGAGAATGGAGCAACAAATACAAGAAAAAGCATTTTCGTTGGACTAGATAGCCTGTTTAAATCCGGAGGCACTCCTGGGGATCAACTGTATGGGTACCGTCTTGGGAAGAGGGCGTTCCATATTTAAACATCTCCTGGTTGCTTGGATGCTTCAGACTACCCCTGAAGGATCGAGGCAAACCTACCACTTATATATATATATATATATATATATATATATATATATATATAATAATAATAATATTAGGGATAAAATCCAAAATTACAGGTAAAAACTCAATGAGTTCATGAACCTTGGTTCTTTTCCCTAAAACTATATATATTTATATATATATATATATATATATATATATATATATATCCCTCTCTTTCTCTTCATGTACCATGCCCTCTGGCGTCAAGGTTATTGACCATGCTGCAAAAGTCTGATACATGACTTCTTTTGTGAGAGATTATAACAGATATGGTTTACAGTTGCCTTCTGGTTTATTTACAGTTTATTCTGCTCGTCTCCAGCTCTCAAGTTTACCTTTGAAGCAGAGGGCTGATTTAACCCTCAATAAAGGAACTGATTTGACTTGACATCATGTCATGTTCACACACTAATGAATCAGTAGAACTCCTTATGATCTATAAGTCCTGAAGGAATCTTCTATGAGTCCTATATGTCTTTGTCACAAGAGCATCATCAGCTATATTGATGCATTATTGGGGGTGTTTGTGACAGGTACTGACTGCAGGTGAGAACAGACCTAGGAGCAATGATGATAAGGGATAACGCTATCCTCTTTAGTCACAGGTAAAAAAGAATATCTATTTTTTAATTTTCATTTTTTATTTATACCAAAATACAGGTAAATAACACACTGGGTAAATTTTTAAAGAAATTTGTACACCTGATAGCAAAAGTGTCCTATATATTGGACAATATTGCTTAGGCAGCACTATTCAATCTTTTTATGATACAATACAAAACAGGTAGTATCTCTCTTCAAATATAGTGCTTTTTTACATTTTTCATACCAACCACATGGTTCTGGGTTCAGTCCCACTGCGTGGCACTTTGGGCAAGTGTTTTCTACTATGGCCTCGGGCCAACCAAAGCCTTGTGAGTGGATTTGGTAGACGGAAACTGAAAGAAGCCAGTCGTATATATGTATATATATATGTATGTGTGTGTATATGGTTGTGTGTGTGTTTGTCCCCCCCTCAACATCGCTTGACAACCGATGCTGGTGTGTTTACGTCCTCGTAACCTAGCGGTTCAGCAAAAGAGAACGATAGAATAAGTACTAGGCTAACAAAGAATAAGTCCTGGGGTCGATTTGCTCGAGCATGGCCACAGTCAAATGACTGAAACAAGTAAAAGAGTAAAAAGTCATGTTGTCCAATCTGTTGGACAGACTAAAAAAGTTTGTTTCGTTGAATAAACATTGAAGTCTTTTTTTTTTTTTAATTATAAACATTGTTCAAAATTCAATATGCTTAATTTTTGGCATGGATAAATAAAAAGTATGCTAACACTAGGTAAAAAAAATACCAATTTACTTACATCTGTGAGATTTACGTGAAAATGCAGCCATCCTCTATGACTTGTGAGCAAACACTGAGTCAGAATCACTTGGTCTTGGTTATATATGAGTTTTAGAGGTGTCCGATGAATTGGTAACTGTGACTCAGCTTAATTATAATTTATATTTGTTTTGTAATTTATGATGCAAACTTGTCCAATATATTAAACTAAGTGACTGAAGGGGTTATACTACTTCAAAACATCTAAATTCTCAAGCTGGAACCTCAACACCTGTTGCAGTTAAATGTTTTCAAAAGAACAAGTCATTACAGACACTTCAAACCAACTTTACTTTGTATGATTAAGTAAAAATTTAGAAATTATTCAAATAATTTCCAAGACCTTCTACAGAAACTTAAGAACTATCAATCTTTCCAGTCACATGTGTCCATCTTTTTATATGACAAAAAAAAAATTATGAAATGATAATTTAATTTAATTTAAAACTTTTTTCTAACATAGGCGTAGGAGTGGTTGTGTGGTAAGTAGCTTGCTTACGAACCACATGGTTCCGGGTTCAGTCCCACTGCATGTCACCTTGGGCAAGTGTCTTCTACTATAGCATCGGGCCAACCAAAGCCTTGTGAGTGGATTTGGTAGACGGAAACTGAAAGAAGCCATCGTATATATATATATATATATATATATGTATGTATGTGTGTGTGTATATGTTTGTGTGTCTGTGTTTGTCCCCCCAACATCACTTCACAACCGATGCTGGTGTGTTTATATCCCCGTAGCTTAGCGGTTCAGCAAAAGAGACCGATAGAATAAGTACAAGCCTTACAAAGAATAAGTCCTGGGGTCGATTTGCTCGACTAAAGGCAGTGCTCCAGCATGGCCACAGTCAAATGACGTAAAAGAGTAACAATATCACAAAAACCTACAAAAAAGGTCTAATACATCATCATCATCATTTAGCATCTGTTTTCCATGCTGGCATGGGTTAGATGGCTTGACCAGGACAAGTAAGCTGGAGAGCTGTACCAGGTTCCAGTCCGATTTGGCATGGTTTCTATGGCTGGAGGCCCTTCCTAACATCAACAACTACAAAAGTGTAATGGGTGCTTCTACAAGTCACCAGCATGGGTGCCACTTTCATGTCACTGGCACGAGTGCCTTCTAACATGTTACCGACACCGGTAACTACAATTTCACTTGGCTTAATGAGTCTTCTCATGCACAGCAAACTGCCAAAGGTCTCAATCCCTTGTCATCACCTCAATGAGACCCAGCATTCGAAGATCATGCTTCACCGCCTCATCTCATGTCTTCCTAGGCCTTTCATTTGTTTCTTTTATTTTATTTGGTTCAGACTGAAGACATGATGGAGCACAAGTTTGTACACTTAGTGTATATTCTATCAGTCTCTTTTGCCGAACCGCTAAGTTATGGGGAGGTAAATATACCAACAAAAGCTGTCAAGTGATGGTGGTGGGGACACAAAGGCAAATGCATATATTTATATATTATTATTATTATTATTATTATTGTTCAGTAGTTTTATTTTTATAAAGTGCTTTCACTTCACTACCGAGCGCAGCTCTGTGCGCCTTGGGTATGTGCTGTGGTTTGCTGTGGTGCTCTTATGTTTACTGTATTGAAAGTGTTTTGCGTAGAATGTGTGCAGTACCCAGTAGTGCAATTTTCTGTATGTTATATATATTTGTAAGTCCTGGTGTTTTTGTTATGTATTTGTCTGAATATTTTTTTATTATACCTAAGGCACCTACTATGATAGGAATTGTTTCTGTTTTTAATTATTATCATTATTATTATTATTATTATTATTATTATTATTATTATTATTATTATATAGAGAGATATCAATATTATAGTTTATGCTAGAAAGTCATTTTCTTTTTTTGTATTTTTTTTTTTTAAAGAACTATTTGATGTATAGGTAGACCAGAAAGCATAGAGAAGAATGGTCAATGTGATCTCAGTGCACTCAACATAGTGGAGGCACAATGGCCCAGTGGTTAGGGCAGCAGAGTCGAGGTCGTAGGATCGCAGTTTCGATTCCCAGACAGGGCGTTGTGAGTGTTTATTGAGCGAAAACACCTAAAACTCCACGAGGCTCCGGCAGGGGATGGTGGCGAACCCTGCTGTACTCTTCCACCACAACTTTCTCTCACTCTTTGTTCCTGTTTCTGTTGTACCTGTAATTCAAAGGGGCCAGCCTTGTCACACTCTGTGTCACGCTGAATCTCCCCGAGGACTACGTTAAGGGTACACGTGTCTATGGAGTGCTCAGCCACTTGCACGTTAATTTCATGAGCAGGCTGTTCCGTTGATCAGATCAACTGGAACCCTCGACGTCGTAAGCGACGGAGTGCCAACAACCTCTCATCTTCTCCAGCCGCTTGAGAACGTTGCTGTAACCGAGCGGTTCAGCAAAGAGAACTTTGGTATAAGTACCGAACTTGAGAAATAGTAAGTACTGGGGTCGGTGTGTTTCCCTAGCATGACCACAGTCCAATGTCAGAGAGAAACAAAACAATGAAAGTGGAGTTCAACATAATCTGCCGTCGTCGCAGACTACGTGTTCATCAAGGGACGAAACTCTAAAATTCCACGGACCATGGCTCTCCAACAATTTATAGTTTCGTACACATTCAAGATTATTCAACAGCTGTATTTACAATAATTCCAAGTTATTCCTCCAACCGGATAAACGCGAGTGGCGTGTTTTCTTACTTGATTACACGATGTTTTGGTTTTATGATATGATCCAGGAATTAAAACCACTGAGGTCGATACAATAAAATGAAAGTAAAATAATTTTCTGTAGTACTAATTAATTAAACTCGGTAATGAAATGAAACTGGGAGACTTTTATTGATTTCTTTGAAATTGCAAGTTTGTTGCAAAATCGTTTATGTCGAGAAAAAGTGGTTTACCTTGTTATATGATGAATGCATGTGAGAACTGTATGCAACATCATTAATATCGATTAACTGACTGAAAGAAATGTCATACAGGATATTTGTTGGCATACACACAAGTATGTATCCCCACCGACTTTGTTTCCTCCCAGAAAAATGGATATTTTTAAATGAAATTTTCTACAGACATGCTTCAGGTGGTGTAAATTCCGAATATATCGAAATTTGTTGTGAAAATGTTTTTTTTTTTTTTTTTTCGCGGATAGGAAGATGATTTCAGAAAAATCCACCCGAATTGGTATTGTTACCTCATAACTTTCCGAAAAATGGATATTTTTTTTTTTTTTGAAATTTTCTGTAAATACTTTTCAGATGGTGTATAGTACGATTACACCAGAATTTAACTTGAAAAAAAAAAAAAAAATGGTAGGCTCGTACACAGATACTGACCAAGTTTCATTTTGTGATGTGAATCAGTATTTATGTTACGTTTGTATGCGAGTTCATCAGTTATTTTTTTCCAACGTAAACTTTGATATGATCGTAATATACACCACCAGAAAGGTATTTATTGAAAATTTCATTAGAAAATATCCATTTTTGTGGAAGTTATGAGGAAACAAATCGAGGTAACACACTTGTGTCAGTATGTCCATTTATTTTAATAGGTTATTTGATAAATTCGTCTTTTTCTATTAATTTTAATCCTTTCTAATGTTTATTTGAAATAGCACGAACAATTTATTATCGTAGTATTTTATGGATTTTTTTTGTAGCTATATACTTTCTACAATTTTTATTTATCGCTTTTGAAATTTGAATAAATTTTACTTCTTTTCGTTGAGATCTATGACGATGGTCTGACATATACAAATATATATATATATATATATATATATATATATATATATATATATATATATATATATATATATATATATATATATATAAAGACGAACAAATTGATCTGACAGCATAATAATATGATGAACATAGAAAGTACGATTAACTTTCATGCATCGTTGAAATTAATTAATAATTCAGCTGTGGATTGCAATATATCAACACATTTGGTGAACCACCACACATCGCCTCGTAGAGTTTATGTATTGATCGACAACAGTTAAATGTCTTTGACGGTATTATCCTGTCTAATTGCTAGTTTTTATATCTTCTATCTTTTACTTGTTTCACTCATTGGTCTGCAGCCATACTGGGGCACCAGTCTGGATGCTTTTTTTTTTTCGGACAAATCATCTCCATTACTTATTTTGGTACTTATTGGTTTCTTATGTCGAACATCTCTGCTACGGGACGGAAATAAACCAACACCAGTTAGTTGTGAAGCAGTGGTGCTGGTGGTAAGGACAAACACAAAGACATACAGATGTGTGTGTGTGTATATATATATATATATCTTTTGTTTAATCATATTAGATTGTGGCCTTGTTGGAGCACCGCCTTGTAGAATATTACTCAAACGAATCTACCCCAGTACATCTTATATATATGTGTGTGTGCGTCTGTGTTTGTCACACAGACACCCAACGCGTGGCAACCGGTGTTGGTGTGTAGGCGTCCTTGTAACTTAGCGGTTCGGTAGAATAAGTACCAGGCTTAGCAAAAAAAATTAAGTGCTGGATTAGACTCATCCGACAAAACAATTCTGCACGGCATTGCTCCATCATGACCGCAATCAAATGACTGAAACAAGTAACAGATAAATATATGCACGTGTGTATTATTGCAAAAAAAACCCCCTGTAGCTAGAGCTACAGATCCCGTACTACACACGTTATAGATTTTCATTAAGAATATGTTCGTCATTTAGATGCAATTTTCAGATAGAGTTATTTCCCTTATAACATAGTAAGAACTAGTAATTATTGATCGAATTTGACACAAGGACACTTTGGAGGCAGCATTTTCTTTCTATGGATATTATGTAATATTTTCCGTGCATATGTGTGCGTAGGGAGGGGCTTAAGGACCGAGTGGCACAAACTCTTGCTGCGTCATTGCATACATTGCTTATGGACTCGCTATGGGATACTCGGTTTGCTAGAAATAGCAGTCAGATTTTCTCAATTACAAGAAAAAAGACACATTAGACAAATGATAAATACTAGCCCCCCCTCCAATAGTTGTGATTTAAAAAAAAATTATTTTGCTTTTCTTCTTTTTTTATCTATGAGAAGACTAAAATAATTTACTTCCATAGAATTCTTATTCTTTTCTACTCCAGGCACAAGGCCAGAAATTTGGGGGAGTAGGGCCAGTCGATTAGATCGACTCCAGTACGCAACTGGTACTTAATTTATCGACCCCGAAAAGCTGAAAGACAAAGTCGACCTCGGCGGAATTTGAACTCAGAACATGCAGACAGACGAAATGCCGCTAAGCATTTCTCCCGGCACGCTAACGTTTCTGCCACCTCGCCGCCTTCCCTACAATTCTTATTTGTCATAGTGTTGAACAGGTTTTAAAGGGAATATCACAGCAGGTCCATGAAACTGAAGAAGGTTGGAAGAAAGGGAAGAGTTAGACGCTGTAATTCTTCCCCCTACTGCCCCTGCGTAACCCCATCATTTCCATCACTAGATAACAGCATCTCACGACGTTCTACTTTGAAACGAATTTTTGTCCTTTGTTTTTGAACGGTCATGTAGGGTCTCGGTGCGGAGGCGCAATGACCCAGTGGTTAGGGCAGCGGACTCGCTCGCGGTCATAGGATCGCGGTTTCGATTCCCAGACCGGGCGTTGTGAGTGTTTATTGAGCGAAAACACCTAAAGCTTCACGAGGCTCCGGCAGGGGATGGTGGCGAACCCTGCTGTACTCTTTCACCGCAACTTTCTCTCACTCTTTCTTCCTGTGTCTGTTGTACCTGTATTTCTAAGGGCCAGCCTTGTCACACTGTGTCACGCTGAATATCCCCGGGAACTATGTTAAGGGTACACGTGTCTGTGGAGTACTCAGCCACTTGCACGTTAATTTCACGAGCAGGCTGTTCCGTTGATCAGATCAACTGGAACCCTCGACGCCGTAAGCGACGGAGTCCCAAACAACAACAAGTAGGGTCTCGGTCACGTAGAAGGACAACATTTCGAACCCGCGGACAACACTCTGGGAAGCAGTTCTATTACCTATCTCATAATTCTGATTCTTTTTCTGAGTCACTTATTCTACAATGCCCCAGTTAACACAATTTGGAAAAGATCATCGGTGATTTTTTTTTGTCTTACAGATTTGCTGCTTACAAGGAGTAACACCATTTGTAATTGTGGCTTCTGCTCTTCAGAATTTCGTTGATCTCGTTCCATCTCCCACCTATATATTCTCAACAGATTCGCCTCTTCTCCTCTCAAAGCCCACGTGGCGTTCAAAGTCCTGCGCTGACCATTACACCTCGTCCTTCCTCCACAGAACGTCGGCCCTCTGGAATCTTCTCACTGCTCATGTCTTTCTTGCATTCGCCGTGTGTGTGTGTGCGCGCGCGCGTCCCAATGTGTTCGTGGTAGAACATGTGACCGTAACCCACGTGTGATTTTTTCCTAGCCTTCTTCTCTCATTTATCTCTTGTCTCTCCTCTTTGAATTTACTTTCTTCTCTCACCCCACCATCCACGGAGGCCCTTTAATAGTTCATGAGATCTAATAAAACCGAAATATGTCCATTATTTTCACCGCTGCTTTTAACAACAACAGTATCCATTCCCGTCTACATGGTCTTCATTTTTCTAAAAAATCCTATTGGTTTATATAATTGGAATTATCTCCTTGATTATTACTTTCAAATTTTAAGCATCCTTAGAAGTCCTTGTCTGCAAATTACAATGATAACTTTAGTTAGTCTAAATTTTTATCAACCCAGTGAAGGCGCGTGGCTTAGTGGTTAGGGTATTCGGCTCACGATCGTGAGGTCGTGAGTTCAATTCACGGCGACGCGTTGTGTCCTTGAGCAAGACACTTTATTTCACGTTGCTCCAGTCCACTCAGCTGGCAAAAATGAGTAGTACCTGTATTTCAAAGGGCCAGCCTTGTCACGCTATGTGTCACGCTGAATCTCCCTGAGAACTACGTTAGGGGTACACGTGTCTGTGGATTGCTCAGTCACTTGCACGTTAATTTCATGAGCAGGCTGTTCCGTTGATCGTACCAGCTGGGACTCTCGTCGTCGTAACCGACGGAGTGCACCTTTTATCAACCCATTATATTCATATGTGAAATACTAAGGAACGTGTATTTTATATGCAGAACAATCCCTGAGGTATTTTCCCTCACGTCTATCGATACCAGCGTTTGTTCGTTGAGATGGTCACACCGATGCATAGAACAGGGACTTTTAACTTTACGTGGCTCAGCAACCCTTTCCCAAAAAAGAAAATCGATAAAATTTTACGAAGGTTCACCCCCAATGAATAGTTCCTCGTCTCAAAAACAAAACCCATAATTTAACGAATTGGAAGCCAATTTTGTGCATTAGTTTCCCATCAATCTTGTTGTTACCCATGTTCTAATTCCGACCCCAAATTTTTGTTAATGCGTTTATAATATAAATATTATCTGGTTTAAATATTTTATTTCTAAAACATATAACTCCTTTTGAGACCCCACCACCCTCAACCAGATATGACCGCTGCACCCTTGATATTTGCCGCCCCTTTCTTATCTCACAACCGTCTTCAAGGGATCAGGGTTAGGCTCCAGCTGTTTATAAACTCCCAGGTTATAAACCACTAAGCTAGAGAAATATTGCAGATAGATAGACAGAAAGTAACGTGTTTTATTTTTATTCTGAGCTTCTAAAGACACGGTCAATAATATTAAACCGCAATGGACGAAGCGATCTGTTAGAAGGTAACACTGGCTCACTTCACCAACCAATCAATACTGTTTTATAACTTGCCTATATACGCAAGTATTGGAGTAGGAGAAAGCGTAAAACGAAAAATATAGCATTGCGGTATTTAGCTATGTTCACTTACTTTGTGATTGCAAATACTACACAGGACTGGCTTTACCTTTAATATCTTCAAGGAGGCAAAAATTAATACCAGTAATAAACTGGTACTCGGTTTTATTGACTATATACTTTCGTTTCAAGTTTGTGACCTCTTGCCAAATGAAATAGACAATCAATTGTATAAATTTATCCGTAAAAAAAAAAAATGCGGGACATCTGCCATCTTTTGTCTTCCATTTGCTTGAGTCATTAAAGTGTGGCCATGCTGGAACACACCCTGGAAGGTTTTTTTGTCGAACGAATCGAATCCACTACTTGACTGATATTTTTTTTTTTTTAAAGTCTAGTATTTATTCTAACGATCTGCCCAACCGCTAAGTGGTGAAATCGTAAACAAAACAACACCTGTTGTTAAGCAATAGTGGGGAACAAACACACACATACAGGCGCGCGTGCACATATGCGTTTGTATATATATATATATATATATATATATATATATATATATATATATATATATGGGCGTGCGTGTGTGTGTTACTAATATTTAGTAGAAGCAGCAGAGTAACTCAATCCCCTCCCCCAAATTTCAGGCCTTGTGCCTATAATAGCCAGGATTATTATAATTATATATCATACGCATGTATATCATACATAATTTATAATATTGTAATATACATTTATATTTATTTTATAAATATAAGCATATATGCATATGTATTTATATACATTTATATATGTTTTATAGACATAAGCATAAATGTATATGTATTATATATATATATATATATATATATATATATATATATATATAACCTCGTGGGCATCGGTACCATTTTCCTCTTTCTCCGTTCTTCCATTCTCCGAACTTTCCATCTTTCCGACGAAGGGCTACGCCCGAAACGTCATACACTCTCTCTTTCCTTTCCTGAGCGTCCAATAATACTATCCATATCACGTCCTCACTTTGTTGTTTTTTTGTTTTTTTGTTATTGTGTTTTTGAACTATATATATATATATACTCATGTTTTGAGTTTATTTTTCCTGTTGGCCGCTGATTGTTTTAGGTATCCATTTGGTGGAGAGTAGGGATAGATAGACATTCTCTTTGGCTTTCCGTCATTGATTGGCCCAAGGGAACATCCAGGATACGATAGATACAACAAGCGACGGCTTCACCAGCATCCAGTTTGTACTCATTTCCGCTGAGAAGATTCGAAATGAAGTATCTTGTTCAGAGACACAATACACCGTAACCAATTACGCAGCATTACGGCATACCAG